>NC_134485.1:310977105-311277105 GCF_040206685.1 Ascaphus truei
CATTACCTACTCCCTCAGCTGCCTCCGTTCGACTGCAAGTGCACTCCCTTTCACACCAAAGTATCTCCTTCCTTCTCCCTGACTGTTTCCCTAAGGCTCCTGGGACATGTAGTCCCTTGCAGAGCCGTCTGCTAAGATGGACGCCACAACTAACTTCCATGCGCATGTGCACGGCTTCTATGCACATGCGCGAACATTCAAGATGGTGTTGCCCTGCACCGGCAGTCTGCCGCGGAGCTCCGGTGCTCCAACACCCCCCGAAGCCATCCCCCCTCCCTGACCCAGTAAGGAAGAGGGCACGGCTACATAGAGGATAATATAAAAAGTAATAATGACTTTGTTGAACTACTTTGCTGTGGCTGTCAATACTAAAATCATAATTTGCATAGCATACTATTTATATGAAATACTTTAAACAACTCAGTTACACAAAATAAATGTGGAAAATAAAAAAATTATGTATTAAAAATGTACCCTTGACATTTAATTTGTTTCTAGTGTACAATCTGTTCTGTTAAATTTGCCCTGTTAGGAAAAAGATGTGCAAAGTTTACCACTTTCACATTTACATCTTGTCACCTTATCATAGCTGAAAATGAAGAAATTATTATGTCTAGATCTTCCAAAATAATTAGTACCGCATAATTTTAAATACAATTATTTACCTATGCTTACATGAGATTGTTTGTCTGCTTATCCTCATCTTTTCTTTAATTTACTATTAAATTAGGCAGTTCTAGTAGTCAAAATTGTCTTATAGAAAACTAGATACTGTTACAAGTTTGGATAATCAAAATTAATTATCATGGTGTTAAGACTGCTTCTTATGTTCATTTTTTCCCATGACAGTATTTTTTTTATTGACAGCATGTATGAAATCTGCAAAATGTAAAAACTGCAGTTTTATTACATGAAAAATATCAGCCCTAGAAAATGCTAGAGTAGTCAGTAGCACATTTCAGCATCTAATGTAGCTACCTCTGAAAAATGGCTGCACTGGAATAACTTATTTACCCAGCTCATTGGACATGAAAGTCAATTTTAGGTACAACTGCACAGTAACAGATTTAATTGCTCCTGCTGATAACACAGCATATTACTCTAAAACATGGAATATCACACAGTTTCCATAAAAATCAATAATAGTGATAATGCTGAATGTCCAACAATATACAGCTGAACCCCGTTATAACACGGTGCTTGGAGGCCACCGGATACCACTGCATTATAACCGGGATCGAAAAAAAATGGCCGCCATGATCAAGTGTTTCGCGAGTTACCGGCATCTGCAGCTCACTGCTTTCCTGCTTGTAGCTTCCAGAGAGGGAGGGGAGAGGATGGAGGAGCCGAAAGCAGCAGCACAATTCCCAGAGGTAGGAGCTCTTTGTGTGTCTGATGGAGGTAGGCGCCGGCAGCAGCATCGAGGGGGAGGGGAGAGGAGTAATGATTTGGTATGGTTAGCTGTGTTTTGACTGCAGAGTGTACGGCAGAGGCAGCGTGCAGGCTGATGCCATAAATCTGAAGGGGTTATGTGTGAATTTTGTACTGCTCATGAATGTGCATTCTATCTCCATGACTACCAAGATGCTATGGAGTAATCAGTACTCTGTGCTAGTATCAATCACTGTAACCTCTATCAGCCATGTACCAGAAGGTGCTCAGCTATTTGGAAGAGTGTGCATAGTAATGCCATGATGTTCTAATAAGGACTTTGTTGATTGGCTGGAATTTCTTTGGCGCGAACTACTATATATATATGTGTGTGTGTGTGTGTGTGTGTGTGTGTGTGTGTGTGTGTGTGTGTGTGTGTGTGTGTGTGTGTGTGTGTGTGTGTGTGTGTGTGTGTGTGTGTGTGTGTGTGTGTGTGTGTGTGTGTGTGTGTGTGTACCAGTGTGTGTGTGTGTGTACCAGTGTGTGTGTGTGTGTGTGTGTGTGTGTGTGTAGCCAGACATTCCTCTTGGTAAATCCTGGAAGTTTGCTCCCAACCCCCCCCACCCCCCCCAAAATATGTTTTAATTTTTTTTAAATTTCAATTTGTTTTGTAAACGGGAGCCACGCTCACACCATGTTAAAAGCGGATCCACATTGTAGCGGATCACACTATAACGGGGTTGAGCTGTATCACTTAACACGCCAGCAGGAACAATAACCTTTGCTACAGTACTTCTGTATTATTTCAATATCATACCACGTGTGTTAACTATACAGCTGCTACAGTATGTGCATCACAGATTAATATGACTTAGATCATAATTACCTATTGTTAGTCAATTTAATAGATGAAGCTAGCTACATTTTCCCCTCTGGTGAGTTCTGCTGGGATATTGAATGATATTTAAACAAACACCAACATTGAATTCAAGACAACTCTCAGAAAATATGCGTTATATTGTGTTATGTTGCGTTTTCTGGGGGAATAATCTCAAATACTACATCTCTACATCCAACCTTCTAAGGCTAAGTCCCCGTTGCACGCGTCCGCACGGCTGTCTTGCTTGACAGCGGCGCGTGCAACTCACTGCACCGCGATCTGCGGTCTGCAGGAAACTTTTTTCGGAGCAGGGGGGGCATGGCCACATGGGTCGGGGGGCACGGCCATGACGTGGGGGGGCGCGGCCATGACGGGGGGTGGGGCCAAAACCAAACCAAAGCAGGGCTCACAGCTGGCTTGCCATTGGTTGATGGGAGCCAGTCTATGATTGGCCCCTTCGCGTACCATGTGACGCGTTGCCGCACGGCAACACCATTCTCTTGTATCCCGTGCTGGCTTACTCGTCACAGTACGTCATCAGTTGGCAGTGAGGAGGAACTGGGACCGGATCGTGTGTTTAAACCACAATGGTGAGTTGCGCTCACGCCACCGCCCGCGCCACCGGGCGCAGCGGGTCCCAGCCCTTACTTGTGTTAAATACTAACTAACACTTGGACAAGTGACCACCAGGGATCACTAAAAGCCCTAATAATAGCACTCAAAGTCACCATATACAGATAAGTATATGGTAGAAAATGGAAATAAGTATAGTTACTAGGACCAAAAGAGGGTCTATTGACCCTAAGACAACAGACTCAAATATGTAATTAAAAACCGAAAATAATAAAATTTTATTAAATCTAATGTGACGAACAGGGACAAATCAACATATATAGGGAACATATAAACACACAGGAAATTAAAATCCTCAATGGAAGAGACGGCTATGATATAAGTGATAAGCTAGTATACATATGCACAGCTTGGAAGGAAAATGTCCAGTCGCATAGAAGGCATGTGGTCGGATGAAAATGTGTATCATCAATCATAAACAAACAGTTCATAAGGTTATCAGATACGTAATGATTACCATCAGTGTATCGCAGTATCAGACACTTATAGAGGTTCCCCCAAGATACCCCGCGACACAGATAGATATCGGCATAAGGAACGATTAGCGGGAGTATATCTGGGAGTGCAGACAGATGTAAATATAGGGATTACGGGTGCATAAATGCTACCATCAGTAAGTGTAGATCCCACTGTAGCTGTATACTGCCTCCCCATACCTGTGTATACTTCTGAGCAGGGGAAATCGGCAATGTATCCCTGTGTCTGCCGCTATACTACCTTCTCTTCATGTTACCACATAACACAAGCCGTCCCTCTTGGTGTGCGTCATACGTCTGATGTCACCATACCCCGACGTATGTTTCACGTGCTTGGCACGCTTCTTCAGGGGGAGGAGTCACAACCCTCATTATCGGATGCTGTGTTTTAAAGTCTGGTGTCTGGGAGGAGCCGTGATTCCAACCAATAGTAAGTAGATATCAGGTAAAACCTCTCAATAGATACAAATGGACACGGCGAAGCGGAAAAATATATACAAGGAGTTTATTCACGTCGTAATGACTTATGAGGTTGGCAAACATATTGTATTGGGATAATGGAGGATACATATATATTCTTTGTTCAGTATTATTATCTACTGTATAAGAATCAGAATGATTATCTTTATGTATTTCAGGCTGACTGTCTGTATATGGCTGATGGAATGAAGATATATCATTCAGATATAGAAAGCGTGGTGCATATGTCATGCACTCACTCATATTAATACTCCAGTATAGTAAATGTATAATGAAGCGTAGCTCAGAATCAGCAACTGAAACAACATGTAGGGTTAGTGTAAGTCCCACAGTGCTACGTCCACAGATTGAAGAGGACACTTATATCAAACAAATGGTCATGAAGTGGATAGTGACTTCACCGGCATGCTACGTCCACAGATGGAAGAGGACACTTAATTAAAACATATGGACACAGATAGGTTCTCACATGGCAGGCACACTACGTCCACAGATGGAAGAGGACACCTAGATCAAATATAGGAGTTTAGGTAGGTAGTCATGTGGCAGGTAAGTGAATCAACAGGTAGTCGAGGACACTTAAATAATACCAAAGGTAAAGGTAGGTACTCACATAGGGACACAGGTAAGTTGTCACATAGCAGGTGAGCTACGTCCACAGATGGAAGAGGACACTTAAATCGAATAAATAGATACAGGTAAGTATGTCACATGGCAGGCAAGCTACGTCCACAGATGTAAGAGGACACTTAAATCAAATATGTGAATAAGAGTAGGTGGTCACGTGGCAAGTAAGTGATGTCCACAGATGGTGAAGGACACTTGAATCGTATGGTCAAATAGCAATAGGTAATCATAAGGGGAATAAAGTATCGTCTACTAGTAGTAAAGGACATAGATAAATTAGAACGTGAGTAGATGATACTGAGACATAGAATGAATAATAAAACAATTCCACACAATATGTATGTAACCCTGCTTCCTATCACTAGCAAGCTGTTACTATGTGCTGTGTTACCTGCTGGCTCACAGGGCCTGCGCCTCTGCCACGGAGAGCCCGGGGTGCGTGCAATATATAGATCGGGTGCAGCGCCTCCACCTGCGACAGATCCCGCCAAAGGGGGAGTTAGTCTTCGCAGGACGTATATACAATAATTATCCTTACACAGCCAAATCGCTTTTACTGAAAGGTCCAATTCAAGATACATTACATGCCATGACATTTCAGTATGCAGGTACACCTTACATAACACGCCACGGCGGGCGTCCCCATTAACTTGCGCCTCGGCGGACACCAACAATAACTTGCGCCTCGGCGGACGCCAACAAAACTTTGCGCCTCGGCGGACGCCAACAACAACTTCCCCCAATCCCGCCACCGGGTGATCCCACCCCGTGTCCAATTATGCTGTTTAGTTCTCCCGCTCACAACCAGCCTTATGTGTGTGTATGGGTGACTGCACAGCCACTTTGTCTCGGGTGAATGAAAGGTACAGTTGGTGCACTTGATGAAATACCTGCCGAGCACTCCGGTGCTCGGAACTGCCACGATCTTCGAAAAGAGTCTCTGAGTTGACAACGCTCTTTCCCTCGCTAGGGTCCCGGACGCTCCCTCTCGGACTATGGTAACTCAAAAGGGGTCTGAGCCCAGATCTCCCTCTCCACAGAATAGTCCCGGACAAAGCTAACAATATGGGGGTAAGACCCTTACTAAGGCGGTCCCTAGCTCAGCCTGTCTCTAAGGTGACTCAGGGCTAGCTGGGCCTGGGGCACCTGGCCTGCGCCTGGGGGTACAACCTCCCCGCGCAGTATCTCCGTCGCCTCGTCTCTCCAAGTAGCTCTGACGCCACGTGCGCGCAACCACTACCTATATCGCTGTCAACTCCTAAGCCCATAGGCTAAACGCTCTCACCTGACCCTCCCCGTAGGGCTGCTGGGTCAAGGGACTGCTCCTCTCCTGCCAAAAGCACTCTCCTCCTTCGCGGGCTTTTGCAACTACTTTCTGCAAGCGCAACCTCCCATCTCTTGGGGTGAATCAGGGGTCATGGCTACATCCTCCCCCCTGTTGACTCCAACGTCCCCGCTTGGAAAACGACAATAACACAGCCATTTATATAATGAAAAACGCTAATACATTGGTTCTTCTATCAACTTGTACATTTCACTGAACATAATAATCACAGATTGAACCCGGCTGTGAGCCCACTGCTGAGACTCATAATGTGGTGCCCCGAACAGATCATAAGCCAACCTTGTGGGAGGTTGTCCAGCTCTTTGGCTTCTGCGAATTGGCTCTTCCGCTACCTCCTTGGGGGAGCAATTCTCATCTGGTGTTTCCAACTCGGCCCTTGAGGGGCGGGGTAGGTCTATAACATCTCTTTGTGGCACAAAGCACGGGCTCTGGGGATTTAATGGCGGACTCACTGGAGTCAGTGTCTCTGTCATTGGGCCAAGGGGCTCTATGCCCATAGCTCCTTCGGGAGATGCCCCCGCGGCCGGAAGCCCCTTTGAGAGGTTCCTTCCCGTGAATCTTCCGGGCTTTCTTGTCCTGATGACCGTTCCCCACTCAGGGGAGATGTGGGCCACTCTAAAACTCCTTCTTCTACTTGGGGAATGGGGAGCAGATGATTTTGATGCCACGTCTTTATCCGCCCCTCCGAGTCTTTTATCTGGTAGACTGGAACGCCAGGCATTTGAGAAACCACTTCGTACACCCCTTCTCGCCAACGGTCAGCCAACTTATGTTTTCCCGGTACTCGCAGGTTGCGGAGCAGTACGGCACCACCCGTTTTAATGTCTCTATGTTTTACTTTGTGATCATAGCGCCTTTTGTTCCCGGCATTCAATTTTTCGGTGGATCTCTCAGCTTGTCCATAGGCCTTCTGTTGATTCTCTTGTAATCTTTGTACATAGCGAAAATGGTTGGAATTGTGCACCCCATCGGTGGAGACTCTTAACTGTATATCCACGGGCAGATGAGCCTCACGGCCAAACATAAGAAAGTAGGGTGAGAACCCGGTAGATTCGTGTTGGGTGCAATTATAAGCATGGACTAGAGTTTCCACATGGCGACTCCACCTGTTAGCGTGCCCAGCATGTCCCGCAGAGTGCGATTGAAATGTTTTGGCAAGGCATCCCCTTCCGGGTGGTAAGGGGTAGTACGGGACTTTTTAATGTGCAAGTGGTTCAGCAATTCTTTAATCAGTCTACTTTCAAAGTCCCGTCCCTGGTCGGAGTGCAGACGTTGAGGTAGCCCATAATGCATGAAATATTTCTCCCAGACCAGCACGTTTCCTGTACCCTGTTTGTTGGGCTCGATGCACAAGAAGTCCATGCAGACTAAATCCATAGGTCCCGTACTCTTTAGATGACCCATGGGGGCAGCTCGGGTGGGCAGAGTCTTGCGTTGGATACACCGCACACACCTACGACAGTGATGCTCTATGGATTCTCTCATTTTTGGCCAGAAGAATCTATCTCTTACTAATCCGAAAGTCTTGTCTACCCCCAAATGCCCGTGTTCATCATGGAGAGCTTTCAGCACTAAGTACTGTAGTCGTTTTGGCAACACTAGTCGGCAGCGTTCTGGGTGGTCATGATACTTCACCACTCGGTATAACAGTCGATCTTGAATTTCAAATTTATCCGCTTCCCACATTAGTATACCTCTGACATCCCCTGGAGTCTGGTGAAGCAGGCCCCATCGCTTTTGTCGAAGGGCATCCCGGATAGTTCCTGCGACCGGATCTTCTTCTTGATAACGTACCATGTCTTCCCAAGCAATGATCTGGTCGGTGATAACATGCATCCCACTCGGGTCCCGATAGGCTGCAGGTATAGCGGTGGGAGTGCACCCTAGGGAGTCAGCCACCCGTAATTCTGAAAAGGCTACTTGCTCTTCTACGATGGCTGCCGTGCCACAGAGGGCTCTTATTCCAGGCCCGGGGATCTCTTCCCACTGATCTTCGTCATTGGTAGGGAGCAATCCCGGTCGCCTCAACAAGGCGTCCGCCCCAATGTTTAATGGCCCAGGTTTGTATTTCAAGGTGAAGTTGTGATTGAAAAGCGCGGCCAACCAGCGATGTCCGGTCGCATCCAGTTTGGCTGAGGTCATGATGTAGGTTAGAGGATTATTGTCGGTGCGTACTTTGAACGACACCCCGTAAAGATAGTCCTGAAGTTTATCCACTATGGCCCACTTAAGGGCCAAGAATTCGAGCTTGTGTACCAGATAGTTCTGTTCACTAGTGGTGAGGCTGCAGCTGATGTACGCCACGGGTCGCAACCCCTCGGGATATTTTTGATGCAACACGGCTCCTAGGCCGCTCAGGCTGGCGTCCACGTGTAGGATGTAGGGTTGCTCGGGATTGGCGTAGGCCAAGACCGGAGCAGCCATCAGGCTCTGCTTCAGGTTGTGGAAGGCTTGGTCACACTCGGGGGTCCATTTATCCCCAAAGGGCTGTTTGGCAGCGTGGGTCTTCTGGCCCATTTCAGACGGGTATATGTGGAGCAGACTGTTGAGGGCTTTGGCCCTTCGTGAATACCCCTCCACAAATCGCCGATAGTAGCCGCAGAATCCCAGGAACGAGCGTAGCTCCCCCACATTCTCGGGACGAGGCCATTTAACGACAGCTTCTATCCTAGCGGGATCGGTGGCAATTCCGGCGCCGGACACTATGTGCCCTACATACGTTACTGAGGTCCGACAGAACCGATATTTGTCCAGAGAGAGTTTGAGGCCTTCTGCGGACAGCCTATCCAGTACCTTCAAGAGGCGATCTCATGCTCCTCCAAAATTTTCCCGAAGACTATGATGTCATCTAGGTACACCAGGCATTCGCGGGGTTTGAGATCACTAAACGTCTTCTCCATTAATCGCTGGAAGGTAGCGGGCGGTCTGCATATGCCTTGGGGCATGCGGGAGAACTGATAAAACCCAAGGGGGCAGACGAAGGCTGTCTTCTTTTGATCATCTGGGCTCATCGGGACTTGATAGTATCCCGACCATAGGTCCAGTACGCTGAACCACTGGCTCCCGTGTAGGGCATCTAAGATCTCTTCTATACGAGGGAGGTTATACTGATCCGGTACCGTCCGATTGTTCAGTGTCCGATAATCTACACACAGCCTCACAGTTCCATTTTTCTTTCTCACCACCACTATAGGGGAGGCGTAGGGGCTGCGGGACTCGGTGACAATCCCTGCGGCCTCCATGTCATGGAGGGCGGCTCTCACATCCTCCAAATCCCGGGGAGCGAGTCAGCGAGAACGTTCTCTGAAGGGCTTCTCGTCCATCATGCGAATGGTGTGCTGGTCGTTGCGGCTATACCCCACATCCATCTCTTCGGTAGAGAATACGGATCGTCGTTTTTCTAGTTGTGTCCGTAACCGGTCCTTCCAGGTTCCAGGCAATTCGGAACTAACAGGATAGATTCTGCCTATCTGCTGGCCGACATCGATGACCAGGGGGGAGGGTGATAGATTCTGCACCATCACATCAATCTGTCTAGGAATGGCGCCCTGCCAATAGCGGAATTCGGGTACGAGCCAATACCCTCGCCTCACATCTTCTCCGGGAGTACTTTCGAGTGAGAATTGTTGATCTTCGGCTAGACACTCTGCATAAGCACACCAACGGGAGATTATTTGCGTTTCTCTGGGGAAAAGCTTTGTCAACCCCTTTCGCCCACAGAACAATAGTCCGTAGTCATCGGAAGGAGAGGAAGGCTGGGCTGGGTCAGATTGGACCAATTGCAGCTGTAGACTAGACATGGGGAGCTCTTTAGTTTCGTGTAGATAGGCCCGGATGACCGCTTGTACAATATCGGCATTGGTGCCAAGGATAATAGGGTATTTGAGGGTGTCTCGGGGTTCCGGACACTCCAAGGCATCCACCTTCATGGGGTGAGACTTTCCCGTGTTGAGCTGTTGTATTTCCAGATCCACTGTCACTAACCCGTCGATGGGGTAGTCGTCGTTGCTCAGCCCGCGTACCTTAATGTGGTCCGCCGGTCGCAGCGGACGCTTCTGAAGATGACGATCGTAGAACCCTATGTATATGATGGTGACTTGTGAGCCGGTGTCTAGTAGTGCAGAAGAGTAGATCCCATCCACTAAAACTCGGATCAGCGCTACTGGTCCTACTCGATTCCCATCTTCTACCGATTCGGCCCCTCCGGACGGGGTTCCGTCTGTATCTGCATCTGCATCCATCGCATACACCCCGCAGACCATAGCCTGGGACGGGAACTTCGGGGGTGAGGAGCTCCGGGGTCGAGAAGTGGCCAGGTGGCAATCATTGGATAGATGTACCCGCTTCCCGCACTTATAGCAGGACATGTCTCTGGGGATAGCCCGGCGATCCGGTGGAGGAGACGACCGTCCCGCGAACGGCAAATTCCCGGAGCCAGGCGGATCCGGTGGTTCCTCTTTCTTCTCTGTACTTCCTCTGGGTTTAGCTCAACCGCTACTTTTCGGCCGCTGAGGAGAGTGTAACATTAGATGCGTCTATTGCTCCTTCACCTGTTGCAGTAGTTGGATGAACGAGGGAGGGGGGGGGCCCGGGTGAGATGATCACGAATCATGCTGGCTATTGGGTGAGAAGGACTGGATCCACGGAGGTACTGCTTCCGGAGATACTCATTCATCTGGGAGGGTAGCACATATTTATAAAGCAGCAGCTGTCCGAGAGATATTTGCACACGGTGTATATAGGTGGATAGCTCTTCCCCATCCTTCTGGTTTACGGCATAATACTTTGCCCACAAGCCCCGTCATCCTCTATCACGCTATAGGCTTCGGCCAGGAACTCTATAAGAGAGTTTAGATCGGGGTACTGCTCACGGTGTATTCCGATCAGAGTGGCCGCCAGGGACAGTTGACACTCCATGAGCCTCTGGCGTTTTACTACATCGGTGCACGACCACTCTTCCATCACTCCCCGCGTGTGCTCCTTCAACGTTTCTACCCCATCTCACCCGGTAGGCACAAGGAGGGTCCCTGAGAAGGCTTTTAGCCTCCGGTAGTTCTGGGCATGGGTGGCTAAGGTAAGCGCTTCGACTAGTGGCGGCAAACTGGGGGGGCTGCATAGCAGGTCTATTTTGTCATTCAGTTTCTTTAGCATGTTACTGCTCACTCCTGCCTCCATGGATGAGCTGGATCCTGGGTCACTAGACATGGAGCGGCAACTACCGACCTCACTCTCGGCATAGTGGATCAACGGGAGGGTGGGGTCGTCCTCATCCAACGGACGTATGAGGGGATCTCGGAGGGGGTAAACGAAAGAGCTTCCGCCGTGCGGTGCATCAGGCAAAACCAGGGATTGCGGAACGGCAGGTTTGAGCGCTAACAGGTTATGCCGACAGTCTACAAGTAAGGTATTCCACTTGGAGTCGTGGTCTACCATTACATCTACCAGGCGAGCTTTGGCAAAACCTGGGAGTTGTCGCAAGGCCGTCTGTAAAGTCTCTAAGGGTAGGGCCATGGGCACTCGGGCCAGCGCTACGGTGCGACGAGTAGGCGTGCGGACTTGACGGGCCCAGTCTCGTATCTCGTGACGGGTGGGCAAAGCTATGGTGATCACAATTAAGGTTCGAGGGGCACCCCAGGTCTGAAATCTCAGCAGCGCCTCCAAATTAACCCTGCTTCCTATCACTAGCAAGCTGTAACTATGTGCTATGTTACCTGCTGGCTCACAGGGCCTGTGCCTCTGCCACGGAGAGCTCGGGGTGCGTGCAATATATAGATCAGGTGCAGCGCCTCCACCTGCGACAGATCCCGCCAAAGGGGGAGTTAGTCTTCGCAGGACGTATATACAATAATTATTCTTACACAGCCAAGTTCTGAAACCAATCGCTTTTACTGAAAGGTCCAATTCAAGATACATTACATGCCATGACATTTCAGTATGCAGGTACACATTATATAACACGCCACGGCGGGCGTCCCCATTAACTTGCGCCTCGGCAGACACCAACAATAACTTGCGCCTCAGCAGACGCCAACAAAACTTTGCGCCTCGGCGGACGCCAACAACAACTTCCCCCAATCCCGCCACCGGGTGATCCCACCCCGTGTCCAATTATGCTGTTTAGTTCTCCCGCTCACAACCAGCCTTATGTGTGTGTATGGGTGACTGCGCAGCCACTATGTCTCAGGTGAATGAAAGGTACAGTTGGTGCACTTGATGAAATACCTGCCGAGCACTCCGGTGCTCGGAACTGCCACGATCTTCGAAAAGAGTCTCTGAGTTGACAACGCTCTTTCCCTCGCTAGGGTCCCGGACGCTCCCTCTCGGACTCTGGTAACTCAAAAGGGGTCTGAGCCCAGATCTCCCTCTACACAGAATAGTCCTGGGCAAAACTAACAATACGGGGGGTAAGACCCTTACTAAGGTGGTCCCTAGCTCAGCTTGTCTCTAAGGTGACTCAGGGCTAGCTTGGCCTAGGGCACCTGGCCTGCGCCTGGGGGTACAACCTCCCTGCGCAGTATCTCCGTCTCCTTATCTCTCCAAGTAGCTCTGACGCCACGTGCGCGCAACCACTACCTATATCGCTGTCAACTCCTCAGCCCATAGGCTAAACGCTCTCACCTGACCCTCCCCGTAGGGCTGCTGGGTCAAGGGACTGCTCCTCTCCCACCAAAAGCACTCTCCTCCTTCGCTGGTTTTTGCAACTACTTTCTGCAAGCGCAACCTCTCATCTCTTGGGGTGAATCGGGGGTCACGGCTACATGTATGTAGTGTAATTTTTCTAATGTTAACTATAATACAAGTATGGATTCATATGATGTGAGGTAAGTATATAAAGGTATGAATAAACATAAAACAATATACTAAAGCATAAATATGCGTGACTAATCTATGGTGATGTGATAAAGTGTAGAAATGTACTATACTGGCGGAACCGCCCAAAATGGTCAAGACGGAACCTTCTAATAAATGTTAACTATATACCTGGATCCCAATAGAACCCCTGGATGACAGTGATGATAGTGCAAACTAATACATACTAATGGTGAAAAAACATTGTGTTAAATACTGTAGGTTTTCTTCAGTTAATATATTAATCAATTGTATGGTAAATATGCAAATGTCATTTAGTGAATCTGACCCAAAGAGGGGAATTTACTAACCATACAGTAGGTTGATGGTGTCAGTTAACAAAAAGGTGCAGAATCAGCTACTGCAGCATTTCTTGTAACGCTATTTACTTCTGTGTCTTGTATAGGTCTTAACATCTGTTGAATTGGTCATTATACATGTTAATAAGTAATCCTTTGATGAAGTAGGGTTCAGCCTATTATTTCCCTGTCAAGTCAATGCTGGAGTTACTTGTATTAGAATAATAAAAAAATGGCATCTGCATGCATGCCTCTTATGCCCTCTTTCACAGTACCACTATTTTGTTTTTTGAATGTAAAGTTCAGGACATCTGTGAAGATTTTTTTTCCATTTGTGTATATTCAAACTACAGTACTCCTATCTATATATGCGAAGATATTAATATATTTGTACTATATATATGTTGTACAATTAATGTCTGATTTTGTTTGTGAAGGAGTGTGACAGTGTTTGTGAAACGAAAAAAAAAAAGGAAATGCACACCCCAACTTTACTTAATTGTAAATATTTATTCATAAATAGCCCTCAAAGTGTTAGCTTGCTGTATATAATCATCTATTTATATTACACAGCTTTTATGGAAATCATTCTACAGTTTCTATTTACGGTAGAGGACTGAATTCACTAGATAGATAAAGCATGAACTGCTAATCAATGAATGTGACTTTCTTTTGAGGAGGTCTCTGTACTCCAACAAAATTATAAACTTAATGGGTACAATAAATCAAATGTTAAAATCAGATTTGTTTTCTCTTCAAATCTTGTGAACATTTTAATGTGGCATAGATTAATGAGTCCACTAATACAGAACTCCATTTATCTAAAATGAAAGACAAGGTATAAGTACCATGTTTTATGTTATATGTAGTTGAGGTGAATTAACACTTGAAAGTTACTATTGATATTTATTGCATGTATTTCAAGTTATTAGTTAATTCCAACCACTTATTAAGGCATAAAAAAAATAACAGATAGAACTGTGTCTCATCAGCACAAAAAGCAGCATAGAGTATATGATCTGTTAGTCTTTTCTTTCCTACTTAGTTTTGGGATAGATTTACAATTATTTTTTACCTGTGTAACACTCCTTCCCTCCTCCTCAAGGAGATATGCTTGTTATGGGTGGTTTGGTGCTACCTTTTAGGCTCACAAAAGGCCTAAGCCTCTGCGCTTGGGGAGCCTGGGGTGGCTGGTGCAGCGCCTCCAACCATGAGGATCCCTGCGTTGGCAGGATAGCCCCTCACGGGAACGGGTATACCTATCTGGTATACCTCCAATAACCACAATCACAAGAAGTATGTACTGCCTATTTACTATGGTCTCATATTCTCAACACTATAGCATAAAGAGAATATCGTAAACGTCCCCCAAAGTACTGAGGGTGCCCTGGGCACCTGAAACTTAATGTCTGTCTGAACAGTCCAACTCAGATATATGTGAGGGCAGCGGTGCATGTGGTGGTACCTTCCGGACTTTCTCATGTAAACAAGGGGATTTGTAGAAAGGCTGCAAACGTGGTACCACGATGCAGGACCTCCAACACATTCCCCTTCCCGCCTTACAACTGGTAGTACTGTGGAATCAATTCCACCAGGCCTGGGGACTCTTCTGCTGTGTCTCCATCGACTCCACTGAATACTAAGGGGGCAAATCCCTTACTATGGGCCGGCCCTACAAAACATCCGCTACTGTGTAGGGGAAACTACCATGGGCCTACAGGGAACATGTCTGGCCTTGTCCATGGGGATTTACTATCTCCCCGGACACTACCACTCCCTTCACCGGCTCTGTCAGGACTGCCACGCTGTCTCCAGTCTGCAGAGGATATCCTAAATAACAGGACCTCCTCCTCTTTCCGCGCCAATCTCAAGATGGCCACTGCTTTACACATAGTCCATATGTATGTGGCTGTGCCAACCACATGTCTGACACACCTCACTAAACCCTCCCACACAACGGGACCACTGTCATCGAGGAGGCAAGGGAGGGTGTACCCTTCTACACCTGGATTTACCAGACTAATTCAAATTACAGTTCGAGCAGAGGTTAAATTCGATAGAGGAGGACTTCCTTTGACCTGAATGCATCTTTATTTTAGAGAAGGTTAGGTGATAACAGCTGTACAGATGTGTATGTAAGGATTCGTAGTACAAACATGGATGCTACCTGACTTCACTAGGGTGCATAAAGACAGCCGCCAAAACAGGAAGTCAGCTTCAGATTGAAATGACAATTGGTTGTACCTGGCCTTCCCCTTTATAAGGCTCTCATTCCCACTCTACTTTGCACAGACAATGACACTTTGCACCTTTGCTCATGCTGGATTGCAGATTCTGGTCTGCAGAATTGTCTCTTAGACCCATGCCTGCCTTTGGACTCTCCAGCCCAGACCTTGGAATTGTTGCTTCTACTACTCTGCCTCTCTGCTGCCCCGACCTTGTAACCTTGACTAAGCCGCTGCACCGTGCTCTGACCCCAGAACCAGACCCCACTATTAATACTCATTTAGGATCAAGATCCCAGGTACAAGTCATCTATACTCTGCCCAATGGGTATGACTCCACTCAAACATAACATGCTGAAAAGGCCCGCAATAGACCCCACAGAAGTGGTGAAGGCCATATCCTTCCAGGATCAACACCTGGGGACACACTCCCACCACCTGGCTTCGTTGGGTAAATTTTTTTTTGGCTCTAGTGCCTCCACCTTCCAAACTTTCTGTATCCATTTTTTCACTTTTCTCCCTGCTTGTTCATCTTTGGCACTCTGGTGGTGGAAGCTGCACTGATTCCAGTAGTTCTCAAGGAACCAACTGTCCACAACACTAAAATGTTTTGGTGGCTCCTCACTGGCTCTAGGGGGTTCCTAAATCATTGCCAGATCCACTTTGATTTACAGTTATCCTCCTTCATTTCCAACAGCCAGATGGAGAGGACCAATCTGGAGAGGACTGGGGCAGTTCCTCAGGTGCTATGACTTACAGCAACAGGATTTGAGCCGACCTCTTGCCTCTGGCAAAATTCACCATGAAATCCCTGTAGCAAGAGTCCCTGAAATTTCTCTTAGGCCTATAAAAAATGTACCCATCTCTAATATAGACATAAGATTATACTAATTATGAAATAAAGTCAAGGATCAAATGGTGTCTGGGGTTTTACAGCAGATAGGAAAAATGGCAAAGTAGGGCCCAGACCCAGAGAGGTCCTCAACTCAGAGCTAATAATAGGATTTTATCAAAAGAGAGAGAGAGTAGAAAAACTACATTTCATGGTCTGGATAAGAGTTATGCCACCTTTAGCTACAGTATGACCTAACTAACATGTTATCTATAACGGAACACTGTGTATAAGCATTGTTAGAGGGGAAGTTTTTACATATCATTAGCACTAATGGCCTTTATAATTAATGCAATGTCTCTTTCTGGCTCAAAACAGCACTTAATGCTGTATTAGTGAGCTTTGAAGATGCTCCTTAGCATCCTGTAGCCATGTCCCCCTCTTACCTCTGGGCTGTGGGAGGGGGCCTATTGGGACACCTCCGGTGGGGGCTGCGGTGTTTTGGGGGTTGCGGCAATCAGCAGGCGAGCAGAGGAAGGAGCTCCATTGCTCCGGAGCACTGCGGCGAATGCCCAGACACGGCATCGCCTTTATAGATGTGCCACGCATGCGCCTTGAAGGATCGCGCATGCGCAGGAGAGTTCCAACCCCTGGTGGCCATTAGTGATAGCCACGCATGCGCAGAAGCTCCCCAGTTGTGGTGGCCATTATAGGGGCTGTGGGCATGTGCAGTCCCAGCCATAGAGAGGTGGCCATCTTGGATATTGCTCTGCAGGGGAACTACATATCCCAGGATCCCCTGGGGAGATCCAATCACATGGCGCAGCTCAGCCGATAGGGCTGCTAGGATCTTCTGAGGAGAGTTGTTACCTTTGGCGTGCTAGGAGCATGAGGAAGGAGTTGGAGCCAAGATCAAGAAGGGGAAGGTAGGCACAGACTAGGCCAGATTAACCCCTTAAGTCCCAAATAGGCCCCCATCAAAGTAAGCTTGTGGTTGCTTCAGGAAAGGCCCCTAGATAGGGATGCTTACCTATGTTACTGCTTAGTGTCAGGGACACAGTGGATATGCCGGGCGGTGATTGCGGCCTTTGGTCTGATACCAGACCCCCACAGTGTTATCAGAGAGTCTTAAAAAGGGGAGACCATCCAACCGGAGTTCACCCAATGCAGAGGCGGACGCTGACAACGCTGGATCAGTGGAGCCCCATTGTTAGTCGACTGCACCGGGGACTGGATGTAAGGAATCCGTTCCTGGGTTTGGCTGGAGCTCACTCTTGCAGAGTTAGTGAGCTCTCAGACAGTCCTCCCCTTGGATCTGTGTACAGGGGAAAAAAACCTAACAGCGCTCTAAAGAAGACTATAAATGGTGATCATATAACGATAAAGGAAATAATGTGACTTAAAATGTGACCGTGAATAACATATTACAATAAAGTGCCACACAAGTGCAATAAAGTGAATAAAGTGAAAAATGCTGCTCAGAACCTTTGGAAGGATGGTCCACAGGAATCCCTCTTGCTGGAACGTGTGCGAGTTGAAGGGGAGTGCAACTCAATCAGTGGTGTATATGCAAATGAGAAAATACACAAAATAGTGCAACAACGTTTCTTAAGGTTTATCTCCAATTTCTGTAGACTTCTTTAAATTCAGAACTCACATTTTCTCTGAAAAAATCAAGCATGTAACCCAAACTCAGGTGGGTAGTTGTAGTGGGATGGTATGTAGTTCCAACCTCTCTCTATACTCTGTGGTCTTGGGGATCAAATCACTTTCTGTGACTGGATGTCACTCAGTAAGATATGTGCACAGCCATATGTATATAGGAAAACTAAAGCCAAACATAGTGTGTACCAGTGATGATAAATGACAATTTAATCTAAAAAAAACATAAGGATGTACGCTTACATCAATAAAAACACATAATAGGCACATAGGAAAAGCGAACACTGCTTCCATTCTCTCACCCCTCTGCACGGATCTCCCGTCGCGTCACTTCTAGTTTCCCGGAATTTCACATACGGTTTCGGGGCGTGTGCAAACTTCGCCAAATTGAGGGGATCCCAGGTGCAGGCAGGTACAGGTGAGTGGCGTCAGCAGGGCGCTCTCGACTCTACGCGTTTCACTGTCGTCGCTTCGTCAAGAGCCCATGATTGGCTTCTCATTTCTCTGTTCTAAATAGCAATCACCTCGCTCTCATTGGTCAATTGGCCAATCCAGCTCTAGCCATTGACTGCTCCGTGTTTAGACTGCTCATATTGGCTGGTAGAGACCAATCACGGCTAGAGCTGGATTGGCCCATTAACCAATGAGAGCGAGGTGACTGCTATTTAGATGCATTTATGTGTTGTGTTGTATCATCTGTTATGCTAATAGGGTGTTTAGTAAATAATGTTATACCATAACCTGTGTGTAATTACTGGGTACATTGTCCTAGAAGGGGCAATCCCCCTGCATGTGGATCCCTTACAGGTGGAGGCGCTGTATTTGAAATGTCTCGCGTCACGTGACCGGGACATTGCCTTGCATAGGAGATACCGGCACCCCATAAAGAGGCCTGTATCTCGGGAAGCAGGGGGTCCCCGGACATAAAACCAACGTGGTTCAGCTCCGGAGACCCCCTGCACATCTACACTATTAAAGAAATGAAATTATATTAATAAATATCCGCCCAAACCCATACTGTACAGTAATGGGTAAAATAACTATTATCCAGATATTAATTAAGATATAAATATTAAATTAAGTACAAGCGATCACCAATCGCAAACCTTTAATTACATTAAGCATGAAAAAACAAACAATAACATCCACATAATACATGAAATGCCAAAAAGCAACACCAATACCAATCGATAAATGCCCCCCCAAATATTGGCATAATAATGTATTAATGTGTACCCTAAAGAGGTACCGATTAATATATTATCAGTCAATGTGCCTCCCCCAAAAAATCAAAAAACACATCCAAAGATTAAACCTGTAAAAAGAGACATTTACAAACATTGAATATATTACTTACCATTAGAAGCGGTGGCCCTCCGACTCCCGGGGAAACAGGAAGCTCACGTACCTTGAAGGCCTCCAACAGCATCCGATGCCATCCGCCATGAAGATCCGGCTCAGGTACCCCAATCATCTTTTTTCTTTCTTTAATCACCTTCTTCTATCTTCATCTGTAACCATTTCTTGTTCTTCTTTATCTTCTTTCTTCATCTGTCAATCCAAAATACCCCATGTTAAATCCCAGCCGATGCTGTCTCATCGGCTTCTTGGGCTCAATGAGGCGTCACGGCCTTAAATATGGCTTGTGACGTCACATTTACCCTCAAAATGGTTAACAGCCACCTGATTGGCTGTTAAAACCATGTGCAGACTTTAATTTTTTTTTTTTTGCCGTGACGTCATTTAAAGGGAATGATGCCAGCCAATCAGAATGGCTGTGCTTCATTTGCCTTTAAGATGACGTCACGAAGCCGGCGTAAGATGGTATTTCAGCCAATCAGATCATGGGAACAAATGCCACACTCTGATTGGCTGAACTACCTTGTGACACAGCGGCCATCTTGGATTTAGTGACGTCACGTTAAAGGGAAATGAAGCACAGCCATTCTGATTGGCTGGCATCATTCCCTTTAAGCGACGTCAAGGCAAAAAAAAAAAAATTCTGCACATGGTTTTAACAGCCAATCAGGTGGCTTGTAGCCATTTTGAGGGTAAATGAGACGTCACAAGCCATATTTAAGGCCGTGACGCCTCATTTGAGCCCAAGAAGCCGACGAGACAGCATCGGCTGGGATTTAACATGGGGTATTTTGGATTGAAAGATGAAGAAAGAAGATAAAGAAGAACAAGAAATGGTTACAGATGAAGATAGAAGAAGGTGATTAAAGAAAGAAAAAAGAAGATTGGGGTACCTGAGCCGGATCTTCATGGCGGATGGCATCGGATGCTGTTGGAGGCCTTCAAGGTACGTGAGCTTCCTGTTTCCCCGGGAGTCGGAGGGCCACCGCTTCTAATGGTAAGTAATATATTCAATGTTTGTAAATGTCTCTTTTTACAGGTTTAATCTTTGGATGTGTTTTTTGATTTTTTGGGGGAGGCACATTGACTGATAATATATTAATCGGTACCTCTATAGGGTACACATTAATACATTATTATGCCAATATTTGGGGGCATTTATCGATTGGTATTGCAGTTAATGATGTGGATGTGATTGTTTGATTATGCTTAATGTAATAAAAGCTTTGCGATTGGTGTTCGCTTGTACTTAATGTTATATTATGTTAGCTCATGTGTTTTATGGATACTTCAGAGATTGTTTTAATTTATTTATTTGTCTTTTAATGGTTATATTAATTAATGTTGGAGTAATTCATTTTTTACATTGGTTAGTTTTACTATTCATTTTGAGTTGGTTTAGGAATTAATTGGTTTGATTGGGTAATGGTTTAATTAATTCATTGTTGATGTTGTAATTGCTTCTATTGATGGGATTAGCTGGCTACTGTTTTTATTTAGTGAAGTGTGTTTTTTTGGGAGTTTAGTTACATTTTATTACTGTGTGTCTTGTGTATTACTGTATTGTGATTAGGGTGCCCATTGAGTGCTATAGAGGCTTATCAAGCCCATATTATTATTATATGGGTATGATGTACCACTCTACTACTCAATGGGTATAGGGTGGGTATAGTCAGTCTGGGGTTGGAGCTTAGGCCTCACGGGTGGGTCAAGGGGGTATTAGCCCTAAGGATGGGTGTTTAGACCTTGCGGGTGGGTAGCGGATGGGTTAACCCCTTTATTACCTTAGCGGTATTAACCGCTAAGCTAATGAAGGGGTTAACTCCCCCCGCAACCCTCCCGCAATGCCTAAACAGCCAATAAGTGCCAAATTCCCCCTTCACCCACCCCCACTAGCCACAGTATTGTATTGTACTGTATGTTTCTTACAGTAAGCCTGGCACGGGTGTTTAACCCCTTCATTGCCTTAGCGGTTAGCCGCTGAGGTAATGAAGTTGCTGTACATGCATGTTTCCTGCATCGGATGCATGTCGGGGGGGGGGTCCGGAGCTGCTATTAATGGCTATCAGCTCCGGAGACACCCGGCATCAATCCGAGGCAGGAAAGGGGCCTGATTTTTTCTAAGTCCCGACATATCGCAGCTCATCGACCCATCTCCCCACCAATTGACCAACAATTGTGTGGGGAATTGGATTTGGGGAGAAAATCGTTTTTTAGGGCTGCGACACCTGACTTGCGGGTCTCTGAATCGCGCGAGTTTATCAACCATCCGAAAATGTTCGATAAGGGGCTGATCGCTGCTCAGTCAGCGAATTTCGGATGGAGATAAAATTTTGCCTCGATACAGGCCGTTATCGAGCACTTATCAAGGCTATCTGAATACGAGTACCCATTTTGGCCGATAAGTGCTCGATAAGGGCCTTATCGAGGCTTTCTGAATGAAGCCCTTAAAGTATGCCTAGCTGCAGCATAACACCCATTTAAAAACTGCAAAAGCTTTATTTTAGTGTCAGGATATGAGTAACACCAAGTTTAGGTATAACATATGTAGCACTGCTTTTTAACCAACTGTCCATCGAATTTAGTGGCCCAAACAAAATGTACCCTTATGGGGCCATTACATGACGAAGCTCAATCCTATCCTTATAGATACTGCGACCCACCGTCCACTCTCTCATGATCGTAGAGATCTTAGAGTTGGTGATAAACTCTCGGTGGCTGGTTTTGGCCTCTAGATAGTCCAGCACCACTCGCCTTAGCCATTCAGACTTATTGTCTTTGATCTCCTGTATAATAAGCTCTAGCACATACTGTAAGGGAACTCCTACCCGTGGATTTGTCCACAGCGGTGTAGTAGGGCCCGATCAGCCCTACTTAGCTTCATTAATGTCAAGGATTGGACTTCGGCTGAAGTGGATCCCAGTGGCAGGAACAGCAGGGAGCGAAGTCAGGAAACAAGCAGGGGTCCGAGGCAGGCGGCAGGTAGCGAAGTCAGGAAACAAGCAGAGGTCCGAGGCAGGCGGCAGGTAGCGAATCAGGAAACAAGCAGAGGTCGGCAACGAGGAAACTGGAACAGGATGATAGCAATAGCTAGCACAGCAGTAAACACAGGAACCTTGCAGAAGCTAAGGAACCAGTATAAACAGGCAAGGGAGGAACAGGAAAGGGAGGTTTATATAGGCAGGCTGGGAGGTGGAGCACAGGTGCAGAGGTGTCAGGTATCAGAGTCTGGAATGTTCCTTAGTTTAGCAGCAGCACTCCCGGTGGGCAAATATAGGTACTGCAGGCTAGAACCAGACATTGAGAGTGGCAGCAATCCCGGTGGCCAAGCATGGGAACAGCAGACTAGAGAATATGACATTACTCCCCCCTCCCAAGAGCGTTCTCCGAACGATCCTTGCTAGGCTTGTCTGGATATCTCTGGTGAAAAGCATGTACAAAATCTTTGGGTTCCCAAGACCTTTCCTCTGGGCCATAGCCCCCCCAGTGAACCAGGTACTGTAGTTTCCCTCGGTGTAACCTGGAATCCAAAATTCTCTCCACAATGAATTCCTCTTCGTTATCCACGAGGACGGGTTCAGGGGGAGGAAGTCTCCGTCCAGGAAACGGATTCTCACGGAAAGGTTTCAGCAGAGAAGAATGAAACACAGGGTGTATTTTGAATGTCTCAGGAAGCTCTAATCTGAAGGACACTGGATTTATTAGTGCTGAGATGCGAAATGGCCCGATGTATTTTTGGCCCAATTTAATGGTTGGAACCTTTAGACGTAGATTTCTTGTAGAAAGCCAGACTTTATCCCCAACTTGAAATTCTGGGGAGGGTCTGCGGTGTTGGTCTTCTGCTCTTTTGTACTTTACTTGAGTCTCACGAAGTGTCTCTTTGAGGGTCTTCTGGATGTCTCGCAGAGTCTCCAGTTTCTCTGTAACTGCCGGAATGGGGCCCGAAGATGGAAAACGAGGAATAGGTTGGATGAAATCCATAGTTTGAGAAAAAGGGGCTCTTCTGAGTCGAAGAATGATGTGAATTGTTGTATGAAAACTCAGCTAATGGTAGGAAATCAATCCAGTCATCCTGGAGATGACAAACAAAACATCGTAAGTATTGTTCCAAAGTCTGATTGGTCCTTTCTGTCTGGCCATTGGATTGTGGATGATAGCCAGACGATAAATTTAAACGAATACCTAGAGAGGAACAGAAGGTCCTCCAAAATTTTGAAGTGAATTGTACCCCTCTATCGGATATGATCTCATCAGGAGCCCCGTGAAGCCGAAACACCTCTTTCACAATCAACTTGGCTGTCTGGTCTGCAGAAGGAAGATTCAGTGCTAAAATGAAGTGAGCCATCTTTGTAAGTCGATCCACCACTACCAGGATGGTATTATGTCCACTTGATCGGGGCAGGTCAACAATAAAATCCATTGATATGGACCCCCAAGGACGAGTTGGAACCGGAAGAGGCTGCAGTAAACCCACAGGTGATGCTCGAGGGGTCTTGGTCCTAGCACAAGTCTCACAGGAGAAGACATAGTCTTTAACATCTTGTGCTAATTTAGGCCACCAAAAAGAGCGAGACAACAGTTCCTGTGTCTTGAGGACAGCTGGGTGACCAGCGGGTCGGGAGTCGTGCATTAATTGGAGCACCTCTAATTTTACCTCCTTAGGGACGAACAGACGATCCTTACAGTTCCAGAGACCATCACATAGATATAGTTCTGCTTCCGGAGGAGGGTTTTTAAGAAAAGAGTCATTTGAGAAGGCTCCCTTTATTCGTGTGAGATCTGCGGAGAATGTGACGCCCAAAAAATTTCTTTTTGGAAGAATAGTTTCTTCTTGCTCTTTGTCTGAACTAGGATTAGGAAAGGACCGTGACAAGGCGTCGGCTTTTCCATTCTTGGAGCCAGGGCGGTAGGAGTTGTGGAACTGAAATCTTGCAAAGAAGAGAGCCCACCTGGCTTGTCGCGCAGACAGTCTCTTTGCGGATCGAATGAATTCTAAGTTCCTGTGATCCGTAAAGACCGTAATTGGGTGATTGGCCCCCTCCAGTAGATGTCTCCACTCAGAGAATGCAGCTTTTATAGCCAAGTGTTCTTTGTTTCCAATGTCATAATTTCGTTCAGCTGTTGACATTTGGTATGAATAAAAGGCACATGGATGAAGGAGCATCTTGGGTCCAATTCTTTGTGACAGAATGGCCCCAACAGCGGAGTCGGATGCATCCACTTCCAAGATGAACGGTAATTCTGGATTTGGATGGATGAGGATAGGGGCAGATGTGAAGAGTGATTTCAATTGTTCGAATGCCACATCCGCTTTAGGAGACCATTTGAAGGGGAATTCCCCTCGTGTGAGTTGGGTGATTGGGGCAATAATGCCAGAGAAATTTTTAATAAAACGTCTATAGAAATTGGCAAAACCCACAAATCTCTGAATGTCCTTTTCATTCCGAGGGATTGGCCATTCCACCACGGCTTGAATCTTGCCTGGGTCCATACTCAAACCCTCGGGAGAGATGATGTAACCGAGAAATTGCATGCTGGTTTTTTCGAATTCGCATTTTTCTAACTTGATGTATAATTTGTACGTATGGAGACGCTCAAGGACAATTCGGACATGTCTCTGGTGATCCATGATGTTATCTGAGAAGACTAGGATGTCATCCAGGTATACCACTACGAATTGGTCCAATAACTCTCGGAGGACATCATTGATTAAATGCTGGAAAGTAGCAGGGGCATTACAGAGTCCGAATGGCATCACCAGATATTCATAGTGCCCATAACGGGTTCGGAAGGCTGTTTTCCATTCGTCACCGGGTCGAATGCGGACCAAATTATACGCTCCTCTGAGATCTAATTTGGTAAAGATTTTGGCTGACCAAATTCTTTCCAATAGTTCAGGAATCAGAGGTAATGGGGGCCTGTTTATTCTGTCAAGGATTGGACTTCGGCTGAAGTGGATCCCAGTGGCAGGAACAGCAGGGAGCGAAGTCAGGAAACAAGCAGGGGTCCGAGGCAGGCGGCACGTAGCGAAGTCAGAAAACAAGCAGAGGTCCGAGGCAGGCGGCAGGTAGCGAAGTAAGGAAACAAGCAGAGGTCGGCAACGAGGAAACTGGAACAGGATGATAGCAATAGCTAGCACAGCAGTAAACACAGGAACCTTGCAGAAGGCAAGGGAGGAACATGAAAGGGAGGTTTATATAGGCAGGCTGGGAGGTGGAGCACAGGTGCAGAGGTGTCAGGTATCAGAGTCTGGAATGTTCCTTAGTTTAGCAGCAGCACTCCCGGTGGGCAAATATAGGTACTGCAGGCTAGAACCAGACATTGAGAGTGGCAGCAGTCCCGGTGGCCAAGCATGGGAACAGCAGGCTAGAGAATATGACAATTAACTTCCTCATACCAGCTTTACAGGTAAGACCCAGAATTGAGGTTCTTGAGGGTCCGCCTCTCGGTAGAAAATAGTAGGACTTTTAGGTGTCACTATCCCTAAGCGAATTTTCTCCATCCTTCAATGAAGTGCCTCTGCTATTTCTTCTGGGAAAAATTG
The DNA here is from genome assembly GCF_040206685.1 of Ascaphus truei. Taxonomy (NCBI): domain Eukaryota; kingdom Metazoa; phylum Chordata; class Amphibia; order Anura; family Ascaphidae; genus Ascaphus; species Ascaphus truei. The sequence goes on from NC_134485.1 coordinate 311,002,688, forward strand.
TCCCTCTCCCCTTTTGCAGCAAGCCTATGCGGTCCCGTTTTTAGAGCAGGAACGCCATTTTAAGTGCAAGTGAACAATACATGCAGTGTGTTCCATTGACCAGGAGCCACCATGTTGATTGAACAGACAGGTGCAAAGGTACCCAGGGTCCCTGGCAATGCCTCAATGGCCCATCCCTAGTGTTGAATTGAATAAAGATTGAGAGTATATACACTCCCTGGAGGAGCCTCAGGGTACACCCCAACATTGCTTTTCTTTATTATGTGGGTTTCCATACTCCCTGGAGGAGCCTCAGGGTACGCACCAGCATAGTCTGTTCTTTTGGTAAGTGTCAAGTTACCCCCTCCCTTGTGTAGCCTGGGAGAGAAGTTCCCCCTTCCTTTTCCTGCTGCTGTCTGAAAGCCTGCCCTGTTACTGCATCTCAGCAGCACCTCCAATTGTAGCACTGCTCCCCGCCTACCCCCCGGGAGATCTTGCCCTTGTTACAGGTGTATTTTTCTGCAAGTACCTGTTGATGTCCAGGAGATGCTGATGTTTCGTGATTTATGGGATACAGGACAGGCTTTAGGTGTAGCTTCATGGTTCTCTCTTGTGCTGCACCACCATCTACCCCACCAGGAGTGCTGGAGGCATTCCCAATGATTGAACCCTTTCATCCTCTCTCTGAGTAACTGCACTCTCAGTCCAGAGTAAATTGAACAGATGTCTTTATTGCATCCACTGCTGGCAGTATATACAGCGTATACTCTTGGATCCCATGCTTCTGGATGGTCTCTGGTTAGATATAGCTTTGCGCCTTCTTACAGTCCCCTAGTGGGAATGTTAGTATAATCCCACCCCGCAGGGTGAGACAGCACACTTCCCTCACTTATGTTCTCTCTGCTGGCAGAGTAGAAGACTCTAAATGTAGGCGTGCATCATTCTTCGTGCAGAAGGGGAGGGCATAAGGTCTGCACCCAGATTGGGCAACACACAAACCCTGTCACACCTCCACTCCTGCCACTCAAGGAAGCTGCAGAACCAGCGATGGCTACACGTAAATGATGTAATATTACGTCCCTGTGTTAATCTTAACTGACTTGTGTGGAAATGCTTTTAAAATAATGATAATGACATACAAATAAAGCGTTAACTTACATTATATTTAACTCCATGCTCTTCACAGGAGAAAACATGGCTTAGCATTACAGTATGTTATTGTTTTTTTAAGATATATTGTTAGTGTTAGAGGTTAAGTTAAGGACACGTTACGTGACTTAACCTAGATATTGTATGTGGACTTAGGCCATAGTGTGCTAAATTCACAATTACAACCTTAATTACTTTGTTTCTTGAATGTGTATTTGTAGCCCCTATTCAATAGTGAGAAACAAATTCATGCACAGTTAATTATGCAAAAACTTATATTCAAGTGAATGAAACTTACTGCATCAAGGGAAAGCATAGCAGGTTTAGGCATACTGTAGCATCTTAAAAGTGAGAATCTTTAAGTGAATACAGTATGTAGTTAGACTGGAAATTAAACCCTTCTGCAAATTCTTCTACACAAGGCAGCAAACGGCCAGACTATTATCCCACTCTTGTTAGCCTGCACAATTAACTCTCCTCACACTTCCTACCCTCCTCCTCTTACCGTGTACCTCACAACTGGAACAATTTAACGGAGACTCTCAAAGCCGTGACCAGTCTAAGTTACATTATTTCAAAATTAAAGCTATCTCACATTTTTAGCTGGTCTGTAATTGTTACATACACATATAACAGAAATCATCAAGTCAGTTTCATATAACAAGCAATGTCTATAAATATAATTTATAACTCTGTTAATTTAATGTAACCATATATTGTTATCATAACTCTGTGACCCTATCTACTTACAAAGGAGAGGTAACTCTCAATGTATTACTTCCTGGTAAATAAGTTGAAGATCCAGGGCACAACGGAGATGTAGAAAATAAATGTATTCTTTCAGTGGCAAAAAAAAAACAAAACAAAAAAAGAAGGTTCCAGGGCACTGCGGATTTTCAAAAGAATTTAATGAACAGGCACAACGTTTCAACCACCAAGCGTGGTCTTTCTCAAGTGAAGATATAATACTAAATACAAATAGTCTACTACTTATAGCCCAGACCCCAGGTGCAGTTACATAGAAATCATCCGGTCTCTCCCACTAATGGCTTGCTGTACTGCGCATGCGCTCGCACATCCGTGATCTTGTCGCTTCTGGGTGACGTCATTTTCGGGGAAAGCCCTGCCATCAGATAGGTCCTGTCTTCATTCGCTGTTCCTCACACTGGAGATCTCGGCATCCCATCCAGACGCATGCGCGAGCGCATATCCGGCATCCCTTCTCTAACTGCTGACGTCATCTTGTAGAGGCATGCTCTCCATAAGACCCGTCTGTCCCACTATGTCTTGCTGCATAACCATAACCATAGGAAGGCAGCACCAACAGTCCTGAAGTGCATTTCATGCAATAAAATCCATTGTTACTCTTTTTACACCATGTCTGGAGTCTTTGTGGGGGGTGGGCAGCAAGCATGTAGTGGTAGATAAGGGAGGAGAGAAAGAAACCATCAGTGTAAGCCCAGTAATAAAACATACAAAGTGACAATCACAAAATTCCCTGGTTTAAAAACATAACCAAGAGAAAGTGAGGAGAATAAGGCAAAGGATCATTGAAAATAATATAAATAGTATCAATTTCAGTGGCAGACACAACGTTTCAAACTGCACAGAGTTCTTTATCAAGTGACTGGCAATGAAAACCTAAGAAAGTTCAATACTAAGTGAATAATGCAAAAAAAACCTCCGTTACCCCATGTGTATCCAATAATGTCCTGATTGGTCGAGTGACGTCAGAGCACAGGGCGTGCGCTATTCGTGCCTGCCGATTGGTCCTGTGTCCTGCATAATTGCTGGGTGGTGAGCTTCCGCATGTCAGCGCGGTGTCCTACGTGTCCTTCGTTCGCGCTGCTGCAGTGACATCACGCTCGGCGCTATGTGCTTTAGGCTTCTACTGGTTGTTGCGCATGCTCCATTTGAGCGCTGTGGTGCTTCCATCTCCATGCGCAACAATCAGGAGAAGCCGAGCACATAGCGCCGAGCGTGACGTCACCGCTCTCTTGTGAACGTGGGACAGTGTGCTGACATGTGAAAGCTCACCACCCAGCAATTAAGCAAGAAACAGGACCAATCAACAGGCACAAAGAGAGCATGTTCAGTGCTCTGACGTCACTCGACCAATCACAGACTTTCTCTACAATGCAGGAGAGCAATCAAGACATTATTGGATACACATGGGATAACGGAGGGGGTGTTTTGCATTATTCACTTAGTATTGGACTTTCTTAGCTTTTCATTGCCAGTCACTTGATAAAGAACTCTGTGCAGTTTGAAACGTTGTGTGTGCCACTGAAAGAATACAGTACATTGCTTTTCTACAAATCGGTTGTACCCTGGATCTTCAACTTACTTCCATATACTTGAAATTACACCAGACAGGTTTTTTTTTCCTGAACCATGGAGCACCGGTACCTTTAAACGCAAGTATACAGTATTGCTCATGATATGTTATTTAAGGTGTGCATGACTGAATCTCTCATTTACACTTACTTCTTGGTAAAACATTTCAGAAATAATAAATATCTTATCCCCCTATACTACTACTACTTCTAAATATGGTACACTGTTAATCTGTCTTCTGTTTGCTCAGGAAGATTTCAGCTCCACAGAAACAGAGTTTGAGAGAGTTGTACAGACAATTGTACTTGTAATTTTAAATTCACTACTGTAACCCTCCCATTTTAATAGTAAACAATAATTTTGCATAAGATACAAGTGTAGCTGTGGTTATTGCCCCCGCTCATATTCCAGAATATCAAATAATGCAGAATATCACAGATTTTTCCATATTAATCAACGGCAGTAATAATGCAGAATATCATAGAATATCGTACATTATGCAGCAGTGGGTTCAATAAGCTTAACCTATATCTATAGTTCCAACCAAGCACTGTACTTATATACCTATTAAATGGTTATCCTGTGAGGCTCATCTGAAAACTTTTTTGAGCATTCTTCCTAGCAAATTATTTTTCAGAAAAAATAGTTAACACAAATATTTAAATAATGGGTGCTTTTTTTCCATCTTTCTTTGCTACTAAGATATATTAATTTCATCAACAGGAGGCGGGCGATTGTTCAACCAATTTGTAACCAAGATTAATGCTTGAATCCTGTCTATCAAAATTTGAATTATTTTGTCCATTTTGCTGGCTGACATCTAGAAACAGATAATAATATCCCTTTAGTTTTGTACTTTTCCTTTCCACACCTCCCCATAATTACCCCTTTGTATTTCCAGTCTGGTGTCTGTGCCTCTAATTCTCGCTGCACTGATTCCACAGCCCCCCAGGCTTGTCAGGTTAAAGATTAATGAGTTGACTTTACACAGAGGCTTTACAAAGGTTAAACATAATTACAAATGGGTATTTTATGCAGTGTTGGAGATGTGCAAGCTGCTTAAACAAAAAGAGTAGTGAAATGTAATGAAACTTAGGGGATTCAATTTTGCCATTTATATAATACAAAAAAGCAAAAATTAGCATAAAAAATTTGATTGCTGCCCTTTATCCCACATATCAGAAAAAAGCTACCATATGGCAGAGATTCGGATAATACAATGCTTGCATTAAGATTTAGGTTACTTTTGTTATATTAATGATGTGCTGTAATAGTTATAAAAATTGCATAAAGATGTATTTTTTTACAATAAAATAAATATTGTAAGCAACAAAATGTAGGATTTTCAGTTTCTTAAAGCATGGGAAAAAAAACCCACCTGAAGCCCACTGTCAGGGGTCATTTTTGACTTTGATCTTTCATTCCTCACATTCAGTGACCCATGCCTTCTCCACCTCCAAAATATTTCCAGGATACTCCCTTTTCACACTAAGATGCAACTAAATTCCTAATTCACCGACTCATCTTGTCCCATTTTCCACAATTAAGGACGTTAGATATTCAGGACTGGAATGGCTACTTCACACACTAAGATCAATCTTCAGAAATTTAATTATCTTGTGTATGCAAAATAAGATGGGGCACATTTGGTAAGCAGTTTGATTTAGAGAGGCTAAATAACAGTTATATTTCTGTCCTTAGTTACTATGTCTGTACTTCAGCAAGGAGAATAGGAAAGCTAAAACCACTTTCTGCTTGGAAACAATTTGTTGCCTTTCTTTTTTCCACCATACAATATTAAAGCCCCAAAAAGTTATTATCTTCATCTCGGTAAAGAGATCAGAACAGTTAATGTCCCTAACTACGTGTGTAAACCCTCCCCCACCCAAAACACACATGAGCACTTTGCTGCGCTTACTCAGAATGCTGCCAGTTTGTCAAAGGTATAACAAGGGACAAGTATGAAGCAGGCACTGGAGGAGGCACAAATATAGGCCTAGGCCTAAAGAGAATGCTGGGGCAGGTGTACAAAATCCATGCAAATGAGAATAAATGAGCATATTCCAAATAATAGTTACATTTAATAAAAATGCCACTTGTGAGCACAAACCTGCTTTTTGCCATTATCTCTTAGTATACAGTACAATGCTTCCACTTCAGCCAGGGATTCTGGGTAATAGCATGCAAATGAGCACTCAGTGTCATTTTTTCTTCATGCCTATAAGCTACTGCATGCCGTATCACACAGCTTTTCAGCACATCCTTGATTAAAGAAGTTCATAGCGAGTAATCCTACTCACTACTGAAAACTGTTTCAAGCTTTTGAATCTCATCAGTGTGAGGTTGGTTACTGGTTCTGCAATGTGAAACTGGTAGTATCTACAAACAGATAAATTATGGTGAGTAAAAAAGTCACTGAGCAATAGACAGTCCAAAAACACCAAGACTCCAAATAAATGTTCAAAACTCCTGATAAAGGGCACTTTCTGGCCAGAAACATTGAGTTTCATTCACCAGGGTGTCAGATTTGTTTTTCATTTATTTGTGGCAAGGTTTTTTATTTTTATCACATTTAGATATTATATACATTTGATTTTTTTTCTATATACACGTCTTGTACTATGAACTTACTACAATGCTGTATTGGAATCAATATACCTTTTGAACATTTACTTAGTATTTTAGAATTTTTTGAACTGTTCATTGCTCAATCTTCCTGATTTATAGTAATTGTAGGTGTGGATAAGATACTACCTTGAGCAATAGTTCATTTTTCATATTTTTTTGTCTAGATTTGTTCTATTACATTACCTGTAGGTAACTCTGTGATGTTACATCTTATTTCTTATATTATAACAAAAGCCCTCCACAGTACAGTTTATACAGTAGCAAATAAAAATATAACTAGTGAGCACATTCACATGTTTCAGACAGGTCAACAACCCTGTCTTTCCCCATTATCACTTAGCATACGATGCTTCCACTGCATTATATTTAACAAAGCTTAGAATACAAGAGGGAATCTGCAGATGAGCTAAAATCCCCAGTAAGCAGTCTGGCAAAACATTTGGAAATATGCTTGGATAGAGCAGTTTCCAGAGCAAGTTGTTGACCTTTCTGCTCATACCGTTAACCAGGCTGTACAGTGTTTCAGTAGTTATAGCTAGATGAAAAAAAACAGCAATGAAATATCCTTGCTTAAGCAAGGGAATTGGATCTCCAAAAAATGGAATGGCTAGTCTCCCATGCAATAATTTCCCGACTAAGCTCTTCACCTAGTAAAGGTGACAATAATTGTGGTTTAATAAAAAGACCCATAGTGTATGATCAATAAAGGTCGATAAACAGTACATTTACAAGAAAATGGTAGAACTTGCACGTGTCCATTTGTAGTATAGAATCAGCTTTAATCTGTGCTTGTCAGTTAATTGTGGATGAGGAGAAGAGGGGTGGGTGGGTATATCACACCTTTTCTTTACTAGGTGGTTATCTCAGCATTTCTTTAAAAAACAATAGTAGAAAAATATTTAACCTATTTGATGCCTGAAGCTACCAATGCATTGCAAAGGGATGTTTTAAGGATCCAAAAGGTTATAACATACAATGCAAAAACCCTAGGAATAAAACACAAAAAGCATAATATCAATATTGGCAAATATTAAGCTTTTAGTAGTTTAAGTGTCCAAGTAGTTATGGGTAGACATCTCTAGCTGACCACTTGGGCTTCTAAGGGATTATTATATTAATATGTTGTACAATTATAATATAGTGTATTTCTATCCCCTGTGCTAGGTTTGCTATTCTTATAGTGTGTGTGTGTGTGTGTGTGTGTGTGTGTGTGTGTGTGTGTGTGTGTGTGTGTGTGTGTGTGTGTGTGTGTGTGTGTGGCCCTTTTATCCCCCCCTCCCAAGTGAGGTTGGAGTATACTCTGTAACTACCGGTACTGCTTTTTTACCTGTTGGCAACCAGGAGGCCTGAACCTCTGCCACTGGGTGCCTGGGGTGTGTAGATGGTGCAACATCGCCTCCACCCAGAAGGGGTCCAGACAGTTCGTGGGATAGCTCCTCCCGGGAATACGCCATAAGTAAACATGCACCCCAAGTAGTCAACAGTATTTACTAAGGGTAATAGTGTCTATAACACTCATCCATAGAATGGGCAGGTCACCCAATAGATCACAGTAACACAATACAGATTACTAACAGCTCTATACATAACATAACATACATTGGGTGCAAGGGGCACCGATATCTCCTTGTACAGGCCCTTGGCCTTTCCGCCCCCAAAGTGACCTAACCACACAGTGCCCACGATAATTGGTTGCTCTGCACCAGTGTCCCAGTGTCCTGGCTCGTTCCCACCACAAATGTGTGGAAGCGCTGCTCACGTGTGTAGGGTTGGTGCACTTATAGATACCTGCCCGGGCACACGTCCGCGCCCGGGTGTAAAGATCTTCGAAAAGGGTCTGACGCAGGAACAGGAATCCGCCTCCGCGGTGTCCCACCTCCGTGTTAGGTGTCTCCCTCGTGGAACATCTCACATGCAGAATGTCTCTTACTGTAGAGTCTGTCTGAGCCCAGACTCAGGCCGCGATCACCACGTGCAACTGGCACCGGTGATATCACATAACACTGTGTACTATAGAAAGCACCCCCCTTTGCACTGAAGGGCCTTTTCCTGAAATAGCCAAAGCTAACTACTGGGACTGCACTGCAAAGCAACACTGTCGCAACTTAGCTATCCTGCTCAGCTAAGGTGGCAGCATCCCTATCTTGGGTCTGTCCCTAGCTGCAGCAACTCACTGATGACTCAGGGCTATCTGTTGCCTGGGGAGGGTATTCTGGCCTAGGGCATTGGTCACTGACCCTGCACACCTACCTCCTCCCCTGTCTGCCTCCCATCCCTGAGTGACTTCCTTCCTGCAAGCCTGCTAATATCCCTAACTAGATCCTCCCCTAAGCAGGAGGATTCCAAAGTCCTATTGGCTAAGCTAAAGCACCTGCCTGACTGTAGCTATGCCTCCTGGGAACTGTAGTTCCCAAGGAGACTCTTGCCTATGGTGACCGCGTGGGCGCCTACTCCTTTCTCCCTGTGCCTGCGCAAAGTGTAATGGACGCCGTGCCGGACTGTTGTGCATGCGCAACCTGTCTGCCAGCCATAACATAGTGCCACATTGTATACCCTCGGCACCCGCACCTGTGCAACTGCACCACAAATAGCAGCGCCCGGTGAAGGAAGCTGCCGGCTATGCCTCCTCTTCCCGATCACCTCTCCCAGTACGCACGCCCGCAACCGGGAACTCGTGCATACGTGACTGGTGCAACCTCCCGATGCTCCGGAGTCAAGGGGGGTGGCCAGGGAGCGGGAGGGGACCTGGCTACATATGTATGTATGTATGTATGTATGTATGTATATACACATACATTCATACATACATACACAAAAGGTGCAAATCAGATGGATATAAACACCTGAAGGATAAATACGTGAACAAGTCCTATATTCAAATTCCACAATGAGATGCACCTATAGATGAAAAAAATACCAATATGGTGAAGTACGTTTATGAATAAAATTATTGCGCAAGCAACAGAGGCTACTTACAATGTAGCAGAAATAACAGGCACATCAGTAAAATGCTTTTAGATCGCTGCATCAAGGGGGCTGATAATCGCAGGAACCGCTCACTCTGTCTGTATGCTCGGACGCAGAAGCTTCACTGCTCAGCTGTAATCAGCAGTTGCGCGGGTCCTCTGATGGTGACGTCACTCCCCTAAATGGGGATACCGCTGCCTCCGTTCACTCAGTGAGATTAGCCACAGGGTTCAATTCTCAAATTGATATAACAGTCCCAATAGCCTTTAAATAAGGCTTTGCAGCAAATAGAAAGACAGTGAAAAGTCCTGAATATAACAGAAAATAGGGAGATGTACTGAGAGACCCACAACTTACTAGTTTTGTCTGTGTTTAGACTTCTTCTGGGGCATGACTCAGACATCATCTGAACATCATAAATTAGTAGTAACAAATCTTCGTAAGTAGCAGCACTCACTGTCTAATAGCTAAATGATAAAAATAGTTGTAATGCAGAATAAACATTTAATAATAAAACGAACCAGAAATAAATCAAATGTGTTTGCAGAAACCAGTATCACAAATGGGCATGTCACAAAGTGAGGGGTGGGGGGGGGGGAAGGAAAAGGGGAAAAAACATGAAACACAAGGAATATACACAAAAAACGGAGAACGGCAAGTATGCTAGGGGGGCGACGTTTCGAGGGATTACCTCTTCATCTGGCCCATTCCCCCTGGTCCAAAAGGTCCCAGAGGTACTTCCCTAAGCCTCCCTTCCCCTATAACTGGTCAAATCAGACACCCCTGAAAATAGATAGCAAACATACTGTACAGTGTAGGCTAAATACAGCTAAACAGCTAAAAGCAGGGCAGCAAGAATCCACTAAAGTCAATGCCAGTAGTTCAAGTACCACAAGAAACTGTGGGCAATGGTACAGTAAAGGCTGAACACAGCTTGCAAGAAAGCAGCTTGCAAAGAAGCACCAGGAGTCCACAACAGTCAATGAAAGGTTAATGGGAATAGCAAATGAAGACAGTAATCAAACCCTCTGTGGCTCTGCTCCTTGTGCTCCTGTGGAGTGCTCAGCACTCCCTCACTTTGTGACATGCCTATTTGTGATACTGGTTTCTGCAAACACATTTGATTTATTTCTGGTTCGTTTTATTATTAAATGTTTATTCTGCATTACAACTGTTTTCATCATTTAGCTATTAGACAGTGAGTGCTGGTACTTACGTAGATTTGTTAGTACTATACAGGGGAATAAGGGTCCCCTTTTGTTCCGTGCACCCTGCAATTGCATAAATTTAACACTATCAGAGTGCTTTCTATCGTCCCCTTTTACCCTTAGATCATAAATAGTAGATTGCAAGGTCCTGATAGGCTATGCAAATTAGAACTAGTCTCTACACTAAGATAATCAGGTGCTAAGCCAATTAAAATAGAACATAAAACAGGTAAGAACCTGGTATTTATATAAAATATACAACAATTATATAAAAATGATCTAATACAATTGAACATATATAAATTCAAAAGACAAGAAATGGAACTGAAAGACTCAATCTTATACATCAAATATAATAAAAAATCGTCAGAATTAAATGTAAGTGGAAAAGACCAAACCTTGCTAGTAGCTGGGAAATTCTACATTATATTAAATAAGGAAGGCACCTAATTCAACATCCACATTGAGACCAAGAGTTTTCAAAGTATGTATCCACCTGGTCTCAAGTTTATATATTGCGTTGATGGTATTGCCTCCTCTCCAGTTAAATAGCAGTTTGTCTATTCCAATACAAATAATTCCTGCAGGATCATTGTTATGATATTCAGCAAAATGCTTGGACAAATTATGTTGCATAAATCCTTTTTGTATATTAGTAATATGCTCGGCAAAACGTAATTTTAATTTTCTTGTAGTTCTACCCACATACTGTTATTTGCACGGGCATTGAATTAGATAAACAATATTAATGGAATCGCAACTGATGAGGTGCTCAATCTTATAGCTACTTCCTGTATGTGTAGAAATGAACATTTTGTCTGTTTGGAACCATGGGGTTCCAATTTACACATCTTGCATTTCAGACATAGAAACCTTTAGTATCTAAAAATGTGTTATTATACACTTCTTTTTTGCAAGATGGTTTTAAACAACTGGGAGCCAACTTCTTTTTTAAAGTATCAGACTTTTTAAATACTATTTGTAGTTTTTTTGGAAGATAAGGTTGTAATATGGGGTCCTTTTGGACTAGGTGCCAATGTTTGCAAACTACTTTTTAAATTTCTGCGGCTAAAGGATTATAAGTGATGATAAATGGCGTATTAATGATATCGCTAGAACTTTGTGTATTTAGATTAATATTAGAATTATATTTTAACAGATCATTCCTATCTACCTTATTAATATTCGTATAGGCTTTTTTGAGAGTAGAGTCCTGATATTTTTTAGATTTATATTTGGACAACATAACTTGTGCTTGTTGTTCATAGATATGATTCTCTGAACAATTGCGCTTAACTCTCCTCAATTCACCTTGGGGGATATTGGTTAGCCATGGTTTAGGATGATTACTGTCAGCTTCTATATAATTCAGACAACTGACAGGTTTATGATAAGTTTTTGTGTGGATTTGACCTTCTTTTATGTAGATTAAAAGGTCAAGAAACTCCTGACTCACTTGACTAAAATTATGTATGAACGTGAGGTTATATGAGTTATGATTTAAATAATAATAAAAAAACAATAAACTCTCGTGATCCCCGTGCCAAATAAAGAAATTATCTTCCACAAACCTAATCCATAGCACTAGGTTTGCACCATAGCCATGCTGAGACCAGATATTTTGGTCTTCCCACATACCATCAATAGATTAGCATAGCTAGGGGCAAACATAGTGCCCATCGCCATGCCCTTAATCTGTAAAAATAATTTTTCATTAAACCAAAAACAATTGTGAGTTAATGTGAATTTAAGTACCATGATAATAAAATCAATCAGTGCTTTTGTGTATGTGTCTTCTAAATGTAAAAAATGATGTGCTGCTAAACAACCGTGCTCATGATCAATAACTGTGTATAATGAAGTGACATCACACGTGACCAAATAATATTGTTCCTGCCAAATAATATCTTTTAATTTATTTAATATGTGTGTGGTGTCTTTTATGTGAGACCGGAGTTTCTTGACCGGTTTCTGGAGGAAATGATCAATTTAAGCTGAAAGGTTTGATGTAATAGAGTTAACACCTGAAATAATAGGTCTCCCAGGAGGATTTATGGGATCTTTATGTAACTTTGGTAAATAATAAAAAATTGGTAGTGTTGTTTTTTTATGACTATAAATTCAAATTCTTCCTTACTGATAAGCAGTTTATTGATTCCCAGTGTTAAAATATTTTCTAATTCACATTGGAAAGTTTCTGTAGGATTGTAGGAGAGTCTCGAGTAAGTTGTTATATCATTGAGCTGTCTAAGGGATTCAGAGACGTAACACTCCTTATCCAGGATCACGACGCCTCCTCCCTTATCCGCAGATTTGATTACAATCGAGCTGTCATTTCTCAACTCATTAATGGCATCATACTGTTTTTTTATTTAAATTATTTTTAAAATGTTTATTTTGTTTGACTAATTTGTCCAAATCATCCTGTACTAATTTCTCATACAAATCTAAACATCCCCCTTTTAAATAACTGGGATAGAACAACGATTTGTTTTTAAATTAAGTGTATTGAATACGACTATTTCCTGCAACTGGAGGTGTACTTAGTCCAACAGTTGTATGTAACTTCTGTTTGATAAAGTACTTTTTTAACGAGAGATTGCGTACAAATTTGCTCCCATCAATATACTGTACAGCTGCAACAGCCTTTATTCTAAATCAGCCAAAGCCGCGTCGCTCTGATAACCATGACCGAACGCGCTCTGTTTTCTTATTTTTCCAAGCGGTTTTCGTTATTTTAGCGCTTGCTTTTTTAGCGTTGTCTAGAAACTCAGGTGGGCGATCGCGAGCTGTTCTTTTAAAAGTCTAATAGCAATTCAACCTGCTGTACATTTCTGCAAGTCTGTGTGTGCGCGTGCAGTAATTGTTCTGTAAATTGGAAGATTTATATTTGAAGCAGAGATTAATTAACGTTCCAAGTTCATATTGTATACAGTAGTAGTACTGTATGAGGCTCCTTAGGGAAAAGAAGTACAGTATTACAAAAATATATAACGTTACGTCTTCTTCCGAAAATAACATTATCACATTTCTATATGTATTATTTATTAATAAAAACTTTTACTAGGCTTGCTCTTCTTTTCATACTGTTTTAATTTTATGCGCATACGTGTATGTCTCATTTGAACATTGTTGAAACGCATAGGCATGTTACAGTATCACATTTCTGCGCATTAAACATTATGATGACCCTTTGAAAATATTTCTTTGAATTGATAATCCATCATACAGCACTCTCCCTCTCGTCCCCGCACACACACAAGGCTAAATTATTTCAACTTCTTATCTGCTGTACACCTCTCCCACACCATTCATTTGGAATGTATGGCTTTCTGGCTTGAATCTTCCCGAGCGTGGCATCACATTCCTGTGCATGCGGGTATGACTTCCCATTCAATTAGAAGTACCAGTTTTAAAAATATATTTTTTTTTTGGTTATCGACATGGGCTTGCATAACAATTCTGGATATTCTGAGAATCAATCACTACTGTTGCTTTTTAATTCTACACTAGTCATGTACGTTCTTTATGAGGTGGGTGACATAGTACTGTGATTTTTATTTGGGGGTGTGGGGATCAAAACATTTTTTTGATGACCTGTTGAAAATATTTCCTCGAACTACAGGTAATCCATCATACAGAACTCTCCCCCTCCCACCCGCACACATACAAGGCTCAAGGATTTCTACTTCTTATTGACACCTCTCCCAAACTATTCATTTCTAATGGATAGCTTTCTGGCTTGAATCTTCCCGAGCGTGGCGTCACATTTCTACACATGCGTGTATGACTTCCCATTCAATAACTGTGATTGGGCGCCTGTTTACGAGTGGTTGTTTCATCCTAATCTCTGGAAGCTGTTTGATAGCTGCTCATTGGTCACCTGCCCTTTATATGCTCAGCCAGCCCTCTGGCAAATTGGCTGATCATAATTATTCGATCCTAAAGATACTGCTTACCTGAAGCATCTTCTGCCTTTTCTGTTGCCTTGTGTATTCTTTATCCTGTCTTGTCTCTCTGTGTTTTGACCTCGGCTTGTACCTGGGCCCCCCGACTTCTCTCTACCTTGACCACGGCTTGCATCTGGACCTCTATCTTTTCCACCACCGGACCATGGCTAACCTCTACGGCCATTCGACTTCTCCAACCCCTGACTATGGTGCGTATTATGACTATCTTCACTTCTCCAACCCTTACCCAGCTATTCGCCTATCACTCTGAACTCCAGACGCGCTCACGTGGCTGGAGGTCAATTTACACTAACATCCCCACCTCCAGCCTTGCAGTACCGTCTTGTTTGTGGTGAGCACCTGTTACACTTCCTTCACTACAAATCTATGCTATCCTGTTTCAATTTTGCCCAACCTCTCAGGCTAAACAAACCTACTTTTCTTCACTAATCAACAGGCACATGTCTAAACCACACCAACTCTTCTCTGTCTTTGACTCTCTACTCAGACCATATTCAGCTGCTTCTTCTTCCTCCATCTCACCTCAGGACTTTGCTGACTATTTTAAAGAAAAGGTGGAATTCATATGTCAGAACATCTCCTTTGTTTCCTCCTCCCATCCTACACCACTTCCTAACTCTCATCCGGCTTTCTTTGATTCTTTTTCTGCTTTTTCAGAGGATGTGTCACTGCTGATCTCTTCTTCTCCCTCTACCATCTTCTCAATGGACCCCATTCCCTCCCATCTCCTAAAACCTCTTGCTCCTACTATAAGCCCTATGCTCACACACATTTTTAACTCCTCCCTCTACTCTGGTACATTTCCCTTCTCCTTCAAACATGCAACAGCTATTCCATTACTCAAAAATATCAAGCTTGACCCTACCTGTGTTTCTAACTATCAAACTCTCTCCCTCCTGCATTTTGCCTCTAAATTGCTTGAACATCTCGTATTCTCTTGCTTGCTCCATTTTCTCAACACCTATTCTCTCCTAGACCCTCTACAATCTGGCTTCTTTATTGCTCACGTGACTGAAACAGCCTCACTAAAATAACTAATGACCTCCATGCTTCAAAAGACAGAGGGAATTACACTCTGCTCATATTACTCAACCTCTCTGCATCATTTCATACTTTGGACTACCCTCTTCTCTTTCACATTCTCCGTACTCTTGGTATTCGGAACAAAGCTCTATCCTGGATCTTCTCACCTCTCCCATAGTACTTTCAGTGTCTTTTCTGCTAACATCTCCTCCTCTATCGTTCTCTCTGTGGGGGTACCCCAGGGCTCTGTCCTGGGACCTTTCCTCTTTTCTCTGTACACATTTTCTCTTGGTGAACATTCTTTTGGAGTCAGATCTCAGCTGATAAGTGCTGCATGTGATAAGGGTGAGGAGCTTGTTCAGATTGGCAGGTAGTTTGCCCATAAAGTATTTGAAGGCAAGGCAGGATAGATGAACTTTGTCCCTAGACTCAAGTAATGACCAATCTAGTTATTTGCGCATTTCACAGTGATGGGTGTTGTAATTGCATTAGAGGACTAAGCGGCATATTGAGTTGTAGAGGGTATCAATTTTGCCAAGGTGAGTTTGGGGTGCCGTGCCAAATACTATGACCCCATAGTCGATAATTGGCATCAGCATCTGCTGTGTGATGCGCTTTCTGACCAGCAGACTTAGGGAGGTTTTGTTGCTATATAGTACACCTACTGTAGTTTGGCATAGGTTTTGGATATCAGGGTATCAATGTGAAACCCAAATGTTAAAAGGGAGTCAAACCATATGCACAAATATTTTAAACTAGTTACAGGGGCTAGGATAGTATTAGAGTTGGTTCTGATATGTTCATTGGAAGCTTTAGAAATGTAGCCTTGGTCCCAAATACCATTGTTACAGCATTATCAGTGTTAAGAAACAGTTTATTTTGGGAAATTCAATTTTCAAGTCACAAAAAGTCAGATTGAAGTATGTGTCCAAGGTCAGAGAGGTTAGGGCTGTGTGAATATAAGATTGTGTTATCCACATACATGTGTAACGGTGTTTCCCCCACCCAATCGGAGATTCTGCCATTACTGTGTGTGTGGTGCATGCTACCTGTTGGTAAGCAGAAGGAATGAGTAATCTGCTGATGTTTGTGGGGACAAACGACAAGCTTCTGGGGTACATACCCGACACAGATATCTAGTGGTACTGTGCTTCATCTGCCGCAGACACAAGATGTATGGAGGCGATCTCCTATGGTAGAATGCAATCCCCTCTCCTTTTCCAGAAATATCACACACAAGGCAGGAGGTATAATAACTGGAACGGTTTATTCTGTTCAGCCCAAACCAGTCACAGCAGGCCGCTGCCCTATGCAGTTTCTCGTATTCTATCCAGCTGTAGGATGGTTCCTGGACCTGCACTACGGGTCAAGAGCCACCGCAGCAGTCTTTGCTCTTCCCTGATCCTCTATCAGGATCATGGGAAAGGTGCACGCTCACTCTCTCCCAAGGGGTAGAGGAACATGGAAGGCCAATAATCAGGCAGCCTGTCTGTAACCTGCCTCTCTCAAGTGGGGAGAGGCACTGACTAAATTTGGGCGGCACTCCCTTAAGTACAGCCAGGAGGAGGGCAGCAGGTCCTATCCAGGATTGGGTGAACCCAGGCCTGGTTCCACCCCCGTTCCAACCCAACCCCCCCCCCCCCCGTCACTCATGTGCACTGCTGGGAGTGGGGACAACCCATGATAAGTACTGACAGGCCTGCTCTTACCAGGACTTACAGCCAGTGAGGGCAGACTGGTAGCCAAGAACCAGTCCTGGCTACACTTGTGTATTGAGGCTCCCTTACATGCTGAAGGTATGTCATTAATGAACACTGAGAAGTGTAGGGGCTCCAGAACAGAGCCTTGCGGGACACCACAGGTGAAATCCAAG
This sequence comes from Ascaphus truei, assembly GCF_040206685.1. Classification (NCBI taxonomy): domain Eukaryota; kingdom Metazoa; phylum Chordata; class Amphibia; order Anura; family Ascaphidae; genus Ascaphus; species Ascaphus truei. The sequence continues at coordinate 311,019,823 of NC_134485.1, forward strand.
GGGTTGGAGTTAATGCTCAATATAGACACATGTTGGGATCTATCTGATAGGTAGGACTTAAACCAGTTTAAAGTATGCTTCCCTATTCCAGAGCACTGGAGTTTGTTTAGCAAGATAACATGATCAACAGTATCAAAAGCCTTTGCAAAATCTAAGAATATTGCACCGTAAGTTGTCCCAGTTACATTCTACACTGGATCTCATTGCAAACTTTTAGGAGAGTAGTTACCGTGGAGTGTTTGGGGTGAAAGCCAGATTGGAATTGGCTAGGGAAATACGTCTTGGTATAGTAATCACTTAATTGGGAGTGAACAAATGTTTCCATGACTTGTATTGGGAGAAGAGAGATTGGCCTGTAGTTTGAGGTTGCGTTTCGCTAATAATTTAGTAGCACACCCCACAAAGTATTCATTGAATGTCAGTGGAATTTGCCAGGATAATATCCTCCTTAATGCTTTTACATGGTTGTTAATGGCTAGAAGGCTGTAATATATTGTTGATAACCTTCCAGAAGTTAACTGGATTTGATTAATTCTGATGAAGATTGTCAGAGTTATATTGTGTTTTTGGTTGCCTTGTTTGCCGTTTGTATATATTTTGCAGACATCTGTAGTTTTTAAGATCCTTAGTAGTGCCAGTTACTTTGTAGCTTTTCCACAAGGCATCCTTAAGATGGTAGAGATCTATAAGGTCGGTTGTAACATACGGGCGGTGGGCCCCCCGTACTCTTAGTGTGCGTAGTGGAGCATGGGCATAACAGAGTTTTAAGAACTTTGGAAATAGTCGAGTGCAGAATCGGGGTCTGGAATTAAGTCAATTATGTACCAAAGGCAGCTGGTAAGATCAGTCAGATACTGTTGTGGGTTAAAGTTTCTAAATGTGAGTGGGATTATCCCCACATCATTTATATCCAATTTTGTACTATACATTATTGCACTATATTTCCCTCTTTTCATTTTATGAGTTTACCTGAGGATAGTTATGCTACATTATTTGTTCCTGTCTGTACCCAAAGACATCTGAAAAGTATTTTTTTTTTTCAGATTTACTCTATCCTGTATGGTTGTAACTTTTACAATATCTTAATTGTGCACTGCATATATTTTCTATTAAAGTGTGGTTTGCTCCTGTTGCTTCTGTTTCCTCCATAAGGTTAGTATTGGAATTTTTTTTCTCCTGGTGGCCAAACAGGATTAACGGGATCATTTAGTAGTAGCATTAATCCTGTCATGGGCGCTTACTGTTTTTGCATCTGTAATCAGTGTGCTACCAGACCGCGCCACCACCGCTGCATGCGATCGCAGCACTGAGAACAGTAAATCTTACTACTGTACATCTATAGGTTTTATTCTAAAATAATATAAGTTGTTTTAAAGTAGATAAACTATGTTGCATGGTCAGAACCTTTTAAAACTTTAAACATCTATACAATGTTGCATTCAAAAATGTTTTTTATATAACCATTTGTTCGTCTCTGAAATGCATACTGTCGAGGCTTTGTGTTCCATGGTGATATGTACAGCACCGACAAAGTTTATTGCAGCAAATGCCGCCGGTTCACCGGGATTTACTCCGGCTGGTGCTGAGGAAAGTCAGCACATCAGCCGCATCCAGCCGCGTCCCCTCCGTTCCCCCCCCCTCCAATCCGCGCGCAATTTAAACATCTTCCCGACCCTCTAGCTGCGCCTGCTGTGCCCCTCTGATTCCCCGCTCCCCCGCTTACCTCACTTCAAACCTTCAGGGGAGTCGGGGAAGCCGGGGAAGCCTGGGAAGCCGGGGAAGCCGGGCGCTCGCTTGACTGTGACGTCACCGACGTCACGCGAACGAGCCGCTTCCCAACGCTTCTCCACGCTGCCGCCAAGCATCCTGCCGAGCGGCATTTGCTCGAATAAACTTTGTCGCTACTGTACATACTTAATATACTGTTCATACTGTCCTGTAGTGTCAGCATTACAGTGTGGAACACGTATGCATATCACTGATGATTGAACAGTTTTCTGCGCATACATGTCATCACACAATTTAAACTTTCTTTTTTTTACTTACTTTTAGCCATTATACACCAAAACACCCTATGTCTTCCATATTCTCGAATAAAAGATCTTGGAGACATTCATTTTGATTACTATTCTGTTTGTTTTTAGAAGCCGCGACTATTCCACTATCTGTGCCCAATTATTCAACATTGATTAGAGAACTCATTGCTTTAATTACACAGCCACGGACATTGCCTAATAATGTTGACTCAAATAGTAGGGTTTTGGTGCAAACAAAGGAAAAAAACAAAAGCACAAAATCATCAAAATCATCTTTATTTATTTATAAAAAGTTTTACACTGAAAGTTACCTCTTATTTTCAAGTATGTCCTGTGCACAGAGTTATGGTGACAATACATGGTTAAATTAAATGTACAGAGGTTATACATTCAATTTACAGACATTTCATGGACAGTTAGAGATAATATGATTATGGGCGTATCTAACAGTATAAGATTAAATTGAGAGACAACTGATGTCTTTAAATTCCTTATACTGGAGGCAGTTTTGAGAGTCTTTGGAAGGTTGTTCCAATCATGCGGTGCTTAGTAACAGAAGGAGGTGCGATCAGATTCTTTGTTGAACCTTGGGACTGGGAACATTTGGGAAATAGTCCCAAATACCATCATTACAGTTTTTTCTGTATTTAAAAACAGTTTGTTTTGGGAAATCCAAGATTAAGTCTTCAAAAATTAGATTAAAGTGTGTGTCCAAGGTGGGAGAGGCTATGACTCTGTACATATATGATTGTGTAACCCGCATACATGTGCATTGAAGCTGCCTTACAAGCTGCAGATAGATAATGAAAACTGAAAAGAGTAGATGCCCCGGAACAGACCCTTACGGGACCCCACAGGTGATATCCAAGGCATTGGAGTTAGAGCCCAAGAAACACAAATTGGGATCTATGCGATGGGTATAAGTGAAACCAATTTAAAGCACGTCCCTATTCCAGAGCACTGAAGTTTGTTTAATGAGATAACATGATCTGCAGTATCAAAAGCCTTTGCCAAATCTAGGTGTATTAGTCGTCCCAGTTACAGTCCACACTGAATCTTATTGCAAACTTTTAAGAGGGTAGTTACCATGGAGTGATTTGGGTGAAAACCAGATTGGAGTTGGCTTAGAACATTTTTCTTGGTATAGTAATCACTTAATTGGGAATGGACACATATTTTCCATGACTTTGAACAGTATTTGGAGAAGAGAGATGGGTCTGTAGTTAGAGACACTGTTTTTGTCTGCCTTTTTGTATACAACTCTAGCAGGTTTCCAGGTCTGTGGGATATGGCCTGAAGACAAAATAGAGTAGATTTGGGAAGCAAGCGGTATGGCAATAGTTTAGGCATGTAAGAACTTTGATTGCAATTGGAATCATATTAACATCTCTCATCCCTCCTCTGCTCTTTTTTGACCCATACTAAGAAAACCCAGACAGTTTTATTTGAATAAGAAATATGTAGTAAGCTGGTGAGAGTGAATATTTATTCAACTTTGTGATGGTCATGAACTAACTCCACTTGATAATAAACACATAAAAAAAACGTGGTGGCAAAATAATCTCTGAACATGGGACCCATAGTAATTTCAACATTGTAAATGTCACATTGCATGCCCCCCCACCCAACATTTTGTACATGCATCATTCCCACCCTTATCTGCCGGGACATGTCATCTAAATAAATAAATAATTAATGTTTTTTCATATAGCACTTTTCTCCTAATCGGACTCAAAGCATGTCAAAATTGCAATATAGTGTATAACGCAGCACTGTAGGATTTGTTACAGACACAGTTCCTGCCCAGCTATGCTTTCAATCTATGGTTTTGCTGTCTGAAACACAGGTTAATATCGCCGCTTTGGAGGGGTAATCAAGTAAGGCCAAGGTTCTCAACATTCTCCTCAAAATATACCCCGAGGACACAGGTCACCTCCGCTAGACAACCGTTCAATGATAAATGGATGACTGACTTCGAGAGCGGCTTTCCTTGGCCTGATGAAAAGCTTAATGGAGGCACCCGTGCTTGCTTATGCTGATCCATAACAGCCCTACATTCTTCATGTAGATGCAAGTCTCAATGGTCTAGGTGCAGTCATGCACCAAAAGTATCCGGCTGGCCTCCGACCAGTGGCCTATGTCAGCCGCAGCCTCACTTCCAGCGAGCAAAATTATCCAGTACATAAGCTGGAATATCTCGCTCTCAAGTGGGCAATCATGATTACCCTTACGGCATCACTTTCACAGTGAGGATGGATAACAATCCGTTAATATACATATTAACATCCGCCAAGTTGGATGCTACTGGCAACCGATGGCTGTCAGCTCTGTCGAACTACAAGTTCAAACTGAAATATAAACCAGGACCCCTGAATATCGTAGCTGATGCCCTATCCCAAAGACCAGGACTGAGCATCATGCCAGATGATGACCTCTGGGAGGAAATTCCGGGACCAGGGATGGAGCCATGTGCAACATGGCGGCTATCATAGAAGATGAAGTGGCCTTGTTGAAATTGAGGGTCGTGGATTAATTAGGATGCCAATCCAAGGCCATCCCCGCTGCTTAATGTGACCCAGATGGGATGAACATTACCCCAGATAAGATCAACGCATGGAAGGATATGGTACAATATCAGATACGGAACCCCGTAGCTGGCATTATCCATCAATCCGTTCAGAAAAACAAGCTTGCAATTCTGAAACATGCCCCTAGCGACAAATATTCCCATCCTCATGCGAGAAGCGAACAAATTCGAGATGGACAATGGTCTACTCTATCTGGTGGTACTATATCACCACCACCCAGTTAGACGGCAACTGATTCTCCACAGGCATCTACAATGTATGTTTTGAAAGCCTTGCACAATGAACTTGGCCATCTCGTTGTAAAGAAGACCTTTGGGTTGGTCCGAGACCGATTTTTATGGCCACAGATGCACGAGTCAGTGGAACGACACTGTCACCAGTGCTCAAGGTGCATCCAGCATAAGACTCTCCCTACAAGAGCTACACCAATGGTTCACCTGGAAAGCTTGGGCCCATGGACTTGGTGTGCATGGATTTCCTCTGCATCGAACCTGATGCCAGAGGTATCTATAATGTGCTGTCATCACGGACCATTATACACAATATGCTCAAGCCTTCCCCACCAAAGACCAGAAGGCCATCACGGTGGCGAAGATCCTGTGGGAGAAGTAGTTTGTGCATTATGGATTACCCAACCACCTTCACATTTATCCAGGAACTACTCAAGATCCTTCACCAAGTTCCGAACAACACCGTACCATCCGGAGGGCGATGCTCTGCCGGAGTGATTCAATAAAACATTATTGGACATGCCTGGCACCCTGAAAGGCACTCAGAAGACCGAGTGGAGTCGGCATGTGGAAACCCTGGTACATGCTTACAACTGTACTCACCACGAGTCCACCGGGTTCTCCCCTTACTTCCCCATGTTTGGGTGAGAAGCCAGGCTGCCTGTGTATGTGCGTCTGAGGGTATCGACCGATGGGGTACCCTACACAACGCACTTCCGATACGTGCAAAGGCTTCAGGAAAGCTTACAACAGGCTTATCAATTAGCTGAGAAATCCGCAACTCAGCTAAACGCCAATAATAAGAGGCGATACGACCACAATGTCAGACACAAGGGAATTCGCCCTGACATGCTGTGCTTCTCTGCAACTTTGGAATTCATGGGAAGCACAAATTAGCCGACCGTTGGCGTGACAGTGTATTTGAAGTTGAGTCGCAGAAGCCGGGCCTCCCGGTCTACCGCATAAAAGACACGGATAGCTGGGTAAGTGTCTGGCACCACAAAGTCCCTATCCCGCAAGTGGGAGACGACGAGCCAGAGATACCGGCTGCACAACTGGACGGTGAGCTGAAAAAGTTGGAAGCTAACGAGGACACAAATAAATGAGACCACCAAGGATCATACGGACAGTGAAGATTCATCTAAGATACATTGTGCGGTACAAAACTTTTCCATCGTAACTAAGATTTGTACCCTGCTTCAAGAGTTCGTTAGAACTAAGGATTTGCAAATAATTTCTGCAAGGGCAGAATGAAAAGACTACCTTAGGCGGAGCAAGAGTGGTTGCAGGCAGCGCCACTAGCCAAAGACTGTTTCAAGGCTCTATTTGCGCACCAACCCCGCTCCTGGGAATTGATGCCTCGAGACTTCGGTGAAGGTCATTCTGGAAACATTTTATTTAGTTTTGCCCCATTCCAGTTAGTGTTTATTTGTGTTATTTTGTAAATCAAGCTGTGTGTTTCTCGTGTAAATAAATCACAATTTATTTTATCTCACGTTTTGTTCAATCAAAGGATCCGGGTTTTTTTGTGTTAAAAGAATTGGTCTCCCATGACAGGGACCCTCTCAAAGGGGACCTCGAAGTCATGCAGCACCTCCTGGAAGAGCTGCAGGTAAAGGGCCCATATGCACAACACCTACTAGGGTGGCTCCAACGAGTCAACTTCTGGATCCTAGAAGCCTGTGCTTCATACCTCAAATGGATATTCCAGAGACATGTATACCCTCAATAGGAGAGGCTGAGCCTCAAGACTATGTGTATTACTCCACAGATGGAGTAGCGGAAGAACTGTTCCTGAGCCAAAGAGTTAGGCATCCTCCACTCGGATGACCTATGATTATATTGGGACACCCAATTATGTGGCTCAGCAGTGGTCTCAGAACAAAATTTGGTCTGTGATCATGATGTTCACTGAACTGCACTATCTTATGGTAAGCCATTGAGAATGTGATAAGTTATATATATTTACTGTATTTTTATTATGTAACTTCTCTGTTGGTTATATTGTTATTTTGTGTATGCTGTTCCCAAGCGGGGACGTTGGTCTGTTCACCAGTGGGAGAGTAAAGCAGGGGGAGAGTATAGCACAGGTCCCCCTCTGGGCTCCCCTTTAGTCCCCCTCAACTGTGCTTACCTCCGCCGTGGATGGGAGCGTTGCGGGTAGCGTGGGTGAAAGCAGGAGCATGCACACGCCTTTGGTGTTCCTGGGAGGCGAGTGGATCGCTGGCGGCTACCGTTTGAGGGTGCTGCCATGTTGGAATGGGCCACGCATGTGCAGGGCAACTTGCGCAGGTGCAGAGTAGCACAAGCGGTGGTAATCAATAGAACAGGCTCTGCAGAGTCACTACATGTCCCAGCAGCCCCAGGGGCTGCTAGTTGTAGAACCAAGCACAGTCAATAGGGTGGCCAGATTCCCTGCTTCCAAAGAAGATACATTTCACACGCTGAAAGGACCGCGGCTGTCAGAGTTGGGATGCCATTAGGGTACGTGGTGTGTGCAGGTGTCTGTGGCACCTGCACAAGGCCAGAGACCCCTGTTAGGCCACAGCTATGCCCCGACTCCCCTCAGCTTGTTGTTACTGCAGGGACAGGCTCATAGGTAGAGACACTGCCCTTGTAGTGCTATAGATAGAGGACCAAGGCAGGACATGACTGCATTCTGGCCTTAGGTGATCTGGGACCAGATCATACATCTGCGATCATAGAGACATTGCACAGGGTGGTACCATCCACGTGGTACCCACCCAACATAGAGGCGGAGGCATCACGGAGGACATCCTTGGAAATGTGGATCCCATCATTGCAACATCAGCATGCCCGGGTGTAGGACCACCCGGCAAGTACCTCACCTCCACAAGTGCACCAACGTTCACCTCAGTTCTTGTGGGCCGCGCTGACCTACACATTTGGGTGGGTTACTACTCGTGGACACCAGGGTGTTTGAGTGCCCGAGGGCCCCTTAAGTTGGGGAGTATGTCATTGGGGTGTGGACACGGTGTTGGGGACATGGTGTGGGATTGAAGCCCTTTGAGGCTGGAGTGGTTCTATATTAATATTAGTAGTAGCTACATGTGTACATTAACTGGTTATATTATACCTGTGTGTATTTGTTATTGTCCTGCATGGAGTTATCCCAGCACAGGGGAGGTGCTAGGATCTGTTAGGATCCAGCACAGGGGAGGTGCTGTCGACTGACAGATCAGGTACACCCCATGCTCCCAGCAGTGGAGGCTCGGACCTCCTGTGAGCCACAGGTAAAGCAGCACATACACACTAGCCACCATATCTCCCAGGGGGTGGGGGCATGTGCGCTACATGTGTTTATAGTGAACTGTATAGTGTTTTTGTTGTGTACTGTATGTGATCAATATAACTTTATTTAAATGTGATTTCCTTGAAAGGAAAATTGTTTTCAACCAATACAGTTGTCACAATATTGCAACATCAGTATTCAATAGTTACAAATCCTAGTTTTGCTTTTCTTGTAAAATGTGCATTAGAATCCCTGTTTTTAATGTTTCTAAATAGTTACAACCTGGCTATTTACTGAACTCATTTATATATCCAGATTTAACATCTGATTTCTTTTTTTCTTAACAGATGTGTGCAGCACTGTGAATGCAGGCAACATTAAACAGTCAACAGCCTTCCTTTTTATAATTTCCTTGAAACAGTGTTTATTGAACATTATTTTATGTAACACGTGTGAATTCACTTTAGACTACTCTGGCATAAATACCATATTCCCTCTTCCTGCCATTTCATAGAAAAATAGCAAATCTGAATAAACCATTAACACCACATCAGTGTGAGACAGGAGTCAGCAATTCCTGAAGGCATGCCTATTGTAATTCAGAGCAGTAAGTCACGTTTTCTCTAAACCCTCCTGCCATATTAAATTAAAGATATTTGTATCCACGTCTGACAAGTACACACCATTATGCTGACACAAACCTTCATGAGCATCCTCCAAATACTCATGATGAATTACATCACCTCCCATACCTGACACAAATTTAGCAATGGCCTTTTTCAATTTCTTCCTATACTGATCTACAGTGACCAGATCATAATATCAAAATTTCTGCGTTTGCATATACATTTCTGCCGAAAACCTGTTGCATGCTCCTTAGTAAATCTCCTGGTAAATTAACTTCAGCAGAACTTGCATCCATATCAGACCGTGTCTTCTGAACCAGTTCACATTAGCCCAAACTAGATCCAAATCAAGCATAGCGCATAAGGATGTATTGCCACTCTACAACTGGTTGACCAAATCAATGAATCTTCTCATATCCAGATGTCGGCAGCTTGTCCTTCAACAAAAACAAAAAAAAGAGAAAACGCAATAACCATAACCTAACACTATCCCAGCTATCTGAAAGAGCTATTAGTTTCCTAAACTCCAATTTGCTCACTTCGATTGGCAGATGAAGAACTTCTAACATTTCCCAGAATCTCTTTAACTTCCATTGGGGCTCGTACTTTTAGCCACACTGCTCCCACTCTTTGGAACAATCTGCCTCATACAGTCTGAGACGCCCCCTCTCTGAAAATCTAAAAAAAACAGGCTCACGATCTGTTTACCCAGGCATTTAATTAATGAACCACAACTTGTCTGGCATTTAATTGCTACAGTACCGCCCCATCCTGCATTGTATCTTTCCTTGTGTTTGGTCTTATTTATAACCTTAAATGTTTTCTTCTTTCCCCTTTTTGTAAATGTGAAGAGCTTTGAGTCCCATTGGGAAAAAAAACCCTATATAAATAAAGTTGTTGTTATTATTATTACTGAACTGCATTCAGCCAAACATAGCTGGCAAAACCCTCTGACTCCAAGCACTCATTGTGCTTGATAATGTCCACCCCCAAGCATAATTTTGTGGCTTCAGTAGCCGCCCCAAACCTAAATACAGTAGCTCACCAAGCAATTAACCGGTGGAGAGTGAGACAACATGCTGTTTACCCTGCATCACCTCCATGTTATCAGTGAGGAAAAATTAATTTTGCCCAGCAAGCTCCTTGCCCATAACTTCATGGGTACTACAATTGGAAAAAACTCAAGCAGCACTAAATTACCACACAAACTCAAAAACTCATCATTTGAAAATCATTTAGCCACTTCTACACAAACCTCTAATCTGCAAAATGTGCCCCCCAAACAACTACTGCATTCTCGAGTTGCATTTCGCATATGAAACGCTTTCTCAAGGCGCAATAGGTACATACCACTTTTTCCTTGAGAAAGTGTACATACACAAAATGCGCACGTTGGCGTCATCTGCACCTTCACATGCAGACACAGGGCATCTAACGAGAGCGCACGGTGAAAGATTTACGAACCAGCGCTTCCCTGCAAGTATCAAAGACTCGGCACAAATAGCCTCCAGGAAAGCTGAGCACGTTAGGGGGTGTTTTATAACACCTGTAGAATTAAGGATTCCAACTAGAGTCTGCATGCTATTTACTGTTGACATACTATGCTACTATTTTTGGCTACACTGTTTGTTTATACATACAAAATAATAGTGTATGTCTTTATGAGCAGACTCAGGATACTTAAGGGGCTATGCACTAATCTCAATGGCTTTGCGTTCTGATTTTCCAAAAAAGCAGGTTCGTTAAAAAGTTAGGCCAGGGACGAGATTCACTAACTCCTTGAGCCCATTTTTTAACGTACTTGCTCAAAATAGCTCAGAACAGCCACAGCGTACGTGATGCTTATTTCCCCCCTGCCAGCGTTCTTAACCTTTACGTACGCTAGACTGTTACAGGCGATCATACACTAAATAAATATATTTTAATAATAGTGTACATGAGCAGGGGGTCTCAAGACCTGAACTGCATTGGTTTCAGGTCCGAGGCCCCCCTACTTCAGGAGTTACAGGCCCCGTTATGGGGTGCCGGTATCCCCTGCACTTTAAAGTTCACTTGACCGGGACATTTAAATTCTGAAGAGGGATACCGGCACCCCATAAAGGGGCCTGTATCTCCTGAAGTAGGGGGTCCTCGAGGCCGAAACTAATGCGGTTCAGCTCAGGAGACCCCCTGCACATCTACACTAGTATTAAAACACACATAACAATAAACAATAATTCCTTAGCGTAGCGGCTATCCTCTATGGCAGGGGTGGGGAACCTTTTTTCTGCCAAGGGCCATTTTGATATTTATAAAATCATTCGAGGGCCATCCAAAATTATCAACTTAAAAATTAGCCTGCTGTATTTGGTGAAACATTTAATGAACTCACCACTAATGTGATGGCTGGAACTGCTTCTCTTTGGGTGACTGACTGACTCTTGGGTGGTGGGTGACTATGACTGACTGTGGGTTGGTGTCTGTGCACACGCAAATGCACACGCACACACACACACCCACACAGAAATCGGGCAGGGGGTAGGGAAATCAGACTCTCAGACCCACTCTCTCTCTCAGACCCACTCTCTCTCAGACCCACTCTCTCTCTCAGACCCTCAGACCCACTCTCTCTCTCTCAGACCCTCAGACCCACTCTCTCTCTCAGACCCTCAGACCCACTCTCTCTCTCAGACCCTCAGACCCACTCTCTCTCTCAGACCCACTCTCTCTCTCAGACCCACTCTCTCTCTCAGACCCTCAGACCCACTCTCTCTCTCTCAGACCCTCAGACCCACTCTCTCAGACCCTCAGACCCACTCTCCCTCAGACCCACTCTCTCTCAGACACACTCTCTATCTCTCTCAGACACTCTCTTTCTCAGACACACTCTCCCCCTCTCCTTCTCAGACACACTCTCCCCCTCTCCCCCTCAGACACACACTCTCCCCCTCTCCCCCTCAGACACACACTCTCCCCCTCTCCCCCTCAGACACACACTCTCCCCCTCTCCCCCTCAGACACACACTCTCCCCCTCTCCCCCTCAGACACACACTCTCCCCCTCAGACACACACTCTCCCCCTCTCCCCCTCAGACACACACTCTCCCCCTCAGACACACACTCTCCCCCTCTCCCCCTCAGACACACACTCCCCCTCTCCCCCTCAGACACACACTCTCCCCCTCTCCCCCTCAGACACACACTCTCCCCCTCTCCCCCTCAGACACACTCTCCCCCTCAGACACACTCTCCCCCTCAGACACACACTCTCCCCCTCTCCCCCTCAGACACACTCTCCCCCTCTCCCCCTCAGACACACACTCTCCCCCTCTCCCACACTCTCCCCCTCAGACACACACTCTCCCACTCTCCCCCTCAGACACACACTCTCCCACTCTCCCCCTCAGACACACACTCTCCCACTCTTCCCCTCAGACACACACTCTCCCACTCTCCCCCTCAGACACACACTCTCCCACTCTCCCCCTCAGACACACACTCTCCCACTCTCCCCCTCAGACACACACTCTCCCACTCTTCCCCTCAGACACACACTCTCCCACTCTCCCCCTCAGACACACACTCTCCCACTCAGACACACACTCTCCCCCTCAGACACACACTCTCCCCCTCAGACACACACTCTCCCCCTCAGACACACACTCTCCTCCTCAGACACACACTCTCCTCCTCAGACACACACTCTTCTCCTCAGACACACACTCTCCTCCTCAGACACACACTCTCCTCCTCAGACACACACTCTCCTCCTCAGACACACACTCTCCCTCAGACACACACTCTCCCTCAGACACACACTCTTCCTCAGACACACACTCTCCCTCAGACACACACTCTCCCTCTCTCTCTCAGACACACACTCGCTCAGGCACACACACACACTCGCTCAGGCACACACACACACTCGCTCAGGCACACACTCGCTCAGACGTACACACACACCCTCTCTGACACACACAGGGGGAGGGAAATCTGATTGGGGGGGGGGGGATCGGAGAAGGTGCCCTCCTCAACTGCTGCTCGGTGTGGGGAGAAGGAGGACCGTGTAAGTGCGCAAGGGGGGGGGGGAGTCTGAGCAGGGGGGGTCGAAGCAGGTGCCCTCCTCCGCAACTGCTACCCGGTGTGGGGAGGAGGGGGCGTAGCAGGTACCCTCCGCAACTGCTACCCGGTGTGGGGAGGGGGGCCGTGTAAGTGCACGAGGGGGGGAAGGGGCGGAGCAGGGCGGGATTGGAGCAGGTACCCTCCACAACTGCTGCCCGGTGTGGGGAGGAGGAGGAGAGGCGGTAGTGAGGTGTCTCTCCCACCGCAGACTCGTTCTTCTATCCCCCAAGCCTCTTATACATCCTTCCCCCCCATCCCCCACTCCTCTTATACCCCTTCCCCCCCCCATCCCCTTCTCCTCTTATACCCTCTCCCCCCGGAGCGCTGTTTACTCGAGCCGCCCTGGTGATACTCAGGTCCTTCATCACCTCAGGTGGCTGCTGCCACACACAGACAGTGACACACAAACACAGTGACCGTGACACAGACAGTGACACAAACACACACACACACACACAGTGACAGTGAGACAGTGACACACACAGAGACAGTGACACACACACACACAGTGAGAGTGACACACACACAGTGAGAGTGACACACACAGTGAGAGTGACACACACACACAGTGAGAGTGACACACACACACACACACACACACACACACACACACACAGTGAGAGTGACACACACACACAGTGAGAGTGACACACACACACAGTGAGAGTGACACACACACAGTGAGAGTGACACACACACAGTGAGAGTGACACACACACACAGACAGTGAGAGTGACACACACAAACACACAGTGAGAGTGACACACACAAACACACACACACACACAGTGAGAGTGACACACACACACACACACACACACAGTGACATTGACACACACACACACACACACACAGTGACATTGACACACACACACACACACACACAGTGACATTGACACACACACACACACACACACACACACAGTGACATTGACACACACACACACACACACACACACACACACACACACACACACACACACACACACACACACTGACATTGACACACACACACAGTGACAGATACACACACACACACACACAATAAGCCCACCTCTGTAAACACACACACACACACACGCACACACACACACACACACACACACACACATACAGTGACATTGACACACACACACACACACACACACACACACACACACACACACACACACACACACACACACACACACACACACACACACACACAGTGACATTGACACACACACACACAGTGACAGATACACACACACACACACACACACACACACACACACACACACACAATAAGCCCACCTCTGCAAACAGACACAATATTAAGGCCTCTCCCCCCTTGGGGTGGGTAAGGTGCCTGGGAGGGGGTATGTGGGTTTCCTGGGGCCCGGGGATAGGCAGCTGGAGCAGCATGGCCAGTGCAGCCGAGAGTGACAGGCCCGCGGAGCCTAAAGGGAGGGACAGGGGGGCGGAGCCGGCATTACTGGAGGAGAGAAGGGAGGGGGGCAGTGCTGTAGGAAGAGGCGGGCCAAAAACCATTTTTTTAAACCATTCTTGCAGGCTTCCCGGGGGCCGGACCAAATGACTTCGGGGGCCTTATACGGCCCGTGGGCCGGAGGTTCCCCACCCCTGCTCTATGGTAATGAAGCTGCATTAATGTACATTTTAATAATATTGTGTGGGAGCAGGGGATCCCCTGAGCTGAACCGCATTGATTTCTGCCTCAGAGACCCCCTGCTTCCCGAGTTACAGGCCCTGGTATGGGGCATTGGTTGCCAGTGTTGCCGCCATATTTATAGCGTCCAAGACCCGACGTGGGCTCTATAAAGATGGAGGCGACACTGGCACGGATGCCCCAAACCGGGGCCTGTAACTCGGGAAGCAGGGGGTCCCTGAGGCAGAAATCAATGCGGTTCAGCTCAGGGGACCCCTGCTCCCGCACACTATTAATAAAAATACATTAAAGCAGCTTCATTACCATAGCAGCTATCCGCTAAGGCAATGAAGGGGTTAAGGCACAATAGCATGTTTATTGGGGACAATTGCCCCCAATAAACAACACACATCCCCCTAACACATACAGTACAGTAATGGGCAAAAAGACTATTATCCACATATGGATAATAATGCATTTGCCCATTTTAAATACATATAAATTAGAATAAATACAGTCAATATACAGTATATTACACTTACCTTTTACAGGCACACACGATGAAGGCCGTCTTCATCCTCATCTTCATCCTGCCCATGTCCCTCCGATGCTGCAAAACATACACAAGAATAAAAACATCCAATGTAATGTCCCCTAACCCCTTAATCACCATAGCGGTTATTAGCCGCTACAGTCATTAAGGGGTTAATCTACCCTCACCCACCACTCGGGTGGCCTACATACACTCCCCCACTAACCCCCCACCTCGTGAGGCCTAACCACCCTCACCCACTACCCAGCGGGGAGACCTACCCACATACCCTTGGGGCCAATACCCCCTCCCCCCACCCCCAGTACCCACAATAAAAACAATACACAGCCTCACAATAAACGTCATTCTATTTATTAAATACATAACCCACCCCCTGTGCCCCCCCCCATAAATACATGATTTATTCTTTTACATACATGGTTCATACCCCAGGCCCACGGGAGTCCCCGGTGGGCCTGACGGGTCACCTCACAGACCTACAGGTTACCAGCATCATATTTCACACAGGGTCTGGAGGCCTGTTGGTGGGTCCTGCCAGGCGCCATGGCCCACAAGGTGGTCTCCGCGGGTCACCGTGGGCCACAATTGGGTCCCCACTGTAGGCCCGCAGATGCCTGGGAGCCCCGGGTCAGACCCACAGGTGTCTGAGGGGCCTCGGGTGGTTCCCACGGGGTCTGGGGACCCACAGGTGGTCCCTACGGGTCCACGGTGCCCCCACAGATGTGTGGCCACCGGTTCTTTCCCGCAGGTGTCCCCCGTGGACCCGCCTGCCTGTTACATGGGAGAAGCCGAGGAGACCTCAGGTGGTCTCCAGAGGTCTCTCGCAAACCAAAAGGAACCAACCCTGTATGTAAAAAAAAATAAACCGGGCCTATACATTAATACACACATCCCCCCCAACACATACAGTACAATAATGTGCAAAATAACTATTATCCAGATATGGAAAATAGATTATTTGCCCATTATGAAACACATAAAACATGCATAAATCAAAACATGATTTTTTAATTTTAAAATCACCACATTGCATGTTACAATAAATCCAGCATCAATTGTAAATATAAACCAACACACCAGCAGCTACACAATTATATATGAAATGTCATACAATTGCATTGAGTGTGTACATGATGCAATTAATCTGTGCATCATGAAACACTATGCAAAATATATGTAACAATAAAATACACTATGAACAATGTCCCCTAACCACCAATGCCATCATGAAAATCAAAAAGAAACTAAGCAACATCAATACAATTAGCATCAATCAATTAATCCATTTCCTAAAACAATTACAATACAATACAAATCAATTATATAATTCCCTATTCAATTCCTAAAGCCAAACCATTGCCAAAAGAATTGTAATTTAAAGTAACCACCATCATTCTAATCTAACTACCAGAAATAAGCCATTAAAAATAACCTGTAACTAAATACAAATTACATTATTCACACCAATGACAAAATAAAGCTGATAAATACATTAGCCATACATGAAAAGAACATAAACATAAACATTAGCAAAACAATCAATTATTATCCCTGTATGTCTATCAATATAGATACATTCACGGGCATTAAATGAGAATGAAAAAATAAAAGACGTGAATCAAAAATTAAAAAAACCTGTAAAAGTAAAAATAATAAACTTTTCTTTTGTTTACTTACCATTAGATGCCCACTCACCGAAATTCAGGTGACCCGGAAGCACTGGAACCAATCCACAGGTAACCATAAAATAATAAACCCTTAAAATCCATAACAGTGTCTTCTTTCTTCTATTTGTAATCCTTCCTGTCAATCTTGGGGTCTTCTTTTCTTCTTTGGGGTCTTCTCCGTCTTCTTCCGCCACGCCCTTCTTCTCTGATTGGCTGAAGCAAAGCCTCTGTCACATGGTCTACTTGATCCAATCAGAGTTGGGATGGAGTTCCCACGCTCTGATTGGCTACCGTACCATGTGTCGCCGGCCATCTTTGTTTTGATGACGTCATCTTAAAGGCAATTGAAACTCAGCCATTCTAATTGGCTGGTGTCATTGCCTTTAAATTACGTCATCATTTTTTTTTGTTCGGCCAAATCACATGTTTTTCACATCCCAATCAGGACCATGGGAAACATTTGACCAAAATGTGACGTCATAGGCCTATAAAAGCCTATGTCGCCTCATTTTGAAGTCAGTCGCCGAGGAGGGAACACCTCCCCTCCTAAGAAGAGAAGAAGGGCGTGGCAGAAGAAGATGGAAGAAGACGGAAGACGGAGAAGACCCCAAAAAAGAAAAGAAGACCCCAAGACAGACGGGAAGGATTACAAATAGAAGAAAGAAGACACTGTTATGGATTGTAAGGGTTTATTATTTTATGGTTACCTGTGGATTGGTTCCAATGTTTCCGGGTCGCTTGGATTTCGGTGAGTGGGCATCTAATGGTGAGTAAACAAATGAAAAGTTTATTATTTTTACTTTTACAGGTTTTTGTGATTTTTGATTCATGTCTTTCTGGATAATAGTTATTTTGCACATTATTGTACTGTATGTGTTGGGGGGTGGGGGTGTATGTATTTAATGAATAGGCCCGGTTTATTTTTTTTTACATACAGGGTTGGTTCCTTTTGGTTTGCGAGAGACCTCTGGAGACCACCTGAGGTCTCCTCGGCTTCTCACGGGTAACAGGCTAAGATTCTCTAAGACATAACAATGAGTCAAACCAAAGGCTGTAGTCTTTTGTAACAGCTTAAGGGCAGCAATAGGGCGGCAGCTATTTGCTGATATTAGAGCTGCTCTGTTATCAGTCTTGGGCAAAGTATTTCTGATGTATTTTGAAGCTTTTCCACCTTTACACATTGCCCTGCTCTCAGAACTCTACCTCCACATAATCACACTTTCCCCAATGCCAACTCCTTCAATGAATAAGTAGTTATGTTTCAATGTACCCTTTCTTGTAAATTATAAGCTCTTTGGTGCAGGCCCCGAATTACCTACTGTAACAATGTAATTGTGTTGGCTATTATATTGTTTTTGTCCTCTAAAATGAATCTACAACGCTACAGAAATGTTATCACACTAGGAATAATTTATATTATTATTGATAATAATATAATACAAATAATAATGCTATCCATGAGCAGCGTCACTTCAAACAACCCAGAATCAGTAATCTATTGTTTGCTGTTGCATCCCTTGGAATACATTGGATGTTGAATCCTGAGGTGTTACGCCGGTGCTGCCCGCAGACCAGACCCGTCCCCTGAGCTGAAGGGGGAAGTGGTAATACACGCACCCGCATGGTGAGTCTTGTTGGTAGGTTTGGTGAAGTAAGGTGCTCAAAGTGTACTATATGTAGGAAGGAGGGGGACACACTCTGGATATTAATGCATTGATAAGTGTATATACTGGGCATAAAGCAATGGGGCACTAGATACCCTGAAGGCTGGGGTAGGTTGTCCAGAGACAGCCTCCCCTACCTCATTGGGTTGGCCCTGAGTACTCACAGTATTCACTTAGTATTCACTCAGCAGCCAGAGTCTCCCCTCCACCGCGTACTGCTGAAGAGAGATGAAGTCCAGCAAATAGCAGAAAATGCAGCGCACCACGATCCAAAAAGAAGAACAGGTCTGGCCAAAAAAGCAATCTTTATTGAAGAGTCATAAAAGCAAGGGATGCAGCCCTTCTACGCGTTTCGTGTCTAGCACTTTATCAAGAAGTGATTGATTGATAAAGTGCCAGAGACGAAACGCGTAGAAGGGCTGCATCCCTTGCTTTTATGACTCTTCAATAAAGATTGCTTTTTTGGCCAGACCTGTTCTTCTTTTTGGATCGTGGTGCGCTGCATTTTCTTCTATTTGCGAGTCTTGTTGGTAACCTGAGTATGCTCGTGTGGTGTGCGGGGGCGGAGCCTGAGGTCCGGGGGACGGGAAGAAGAGTGTGCAGAATGAGCGCGCTCTGTAACGCGTGTAAGTGCGTGGACCGAGCCAGTGGATGGTGCAGGTGTGCGAGCGGGAGGGCGTGGGCACGCCCGGCGCTGAGCAGAGGAATCGCCGAGGGGAGTGATCCCGCGATCACTATTCGCGCCAAAAATCGGAACCTGATGATGTCATAACAGAGCGACTCAGTGCCGATCTAAGGGCAAAAGGAAGTACCAAAGGCAGTGTGGCCATCTTGGATGTGGGCAAACATAGGAACACAATAACAAAGCTTTATTGACCATTCCAGCAGAACAAAATACATTGCTGCTAACTGGACAAGCATATTTATACGAAATAAAGCTATATTAAACTAAACTAATGCTTAATAAAGGGTACTATTATATCAAGAAAAAACATGAACAAGGTGGATTAAAAAACTAGCTGTGTTGCAACTAAGTTATATACAGAAAAAAAGTTAAAAATAAAAACCTCTAGACATGATTAAAAAAATGTGCAAGAAAAGTAAATTTAAAGACATATTTCACATATATACTACATAACACAGATTGTGTACCTAAATCATAGGAACCAGGGAAATACAACCATTATAAAATATGAAGTATTATCCACAAGATACATCAAAGAACAATTTAAGCTTACATATTGGCATAATATTTGCATGATAAGGCATAGGTTCAAAGGTTATAATGATAAGAATATAATGTCCAATATAATGACAATTGTCTTATGTAATCTGTATTACCAACTAATTACACCATAATACGTCTATCACAAAAATGTTTACAAAAAATGTGTTAGTTACCAGTCAATGTTCAAGCCCAAAGGGAAGCGCGTTTGGAGAGTGAAGATCCAATACGCCTCCCTATGGTCCAGAAGGTTGATATGATCACCTCCTCTAGATTTAGAAATAACTGATTCAATCCCCAAAAAGGAAAAATTATTAATTCCTCCCTGACCACATTCAGTGAAATGTTTTGAGACTGGATGATTAGTGTCTCTCAATTTTATGAGCCTTAAGTGCTCTAACATCCTGACTTTAAGGGCTCTAGTCGTCCTCCCCACATACCTCTTGCCACAACCACATGTTATTAGATAAATCACAAATTGACTTTTACAATTTATAAAACTGTTAATCTTAAATTCCTTATTTGGTAATATATTCACACCATATGGCGGTGGCAAGGCAAACTGGAAAAAACTTTTGGCAGGCTTCATGTGTTTACATGCACTACAAGAGCCACATTTGAAGGAACCCCTAGTGATAAAAGGTTTTTTGAGACCAGAAGATTTGAGTTCACTTGGTGAAACATGAGATCCAATTGTTCTCGCTCTACGATATACAAAAGTAGGACCAGAATCCACATATTTTTTAAGGATAGGGTCCATGGATAAGACATTCCAATGTTTTGAAATTATAGTGTTTACTTTTCCACTTTGTTTACTAAATTGTGAAATAAAAAGAGGACATTTGTTTTTTAATTCTGTCAGTCCATGTGAGTCCTGTTTAATACCAATTGTCTTAACATTGTTAGCAAGGCGAGAATCTCCAATTGGATGTGTGGGCAACAATGATGCTCTCTCTGTATGTAATGCATTTTCAAATGCAATTGCTAAATGTGATTTGGGGTATCCCTTTCAAAAAATCTCCTTGTAAGTTCCTCAGGCTGAGAAAGGAAACCACTCATAGTGGAACAATTCCTTCTCAGTCTGAGGAACTGTCCCCTTGGTATGGCCTTTATGACATGGGATGGGTGGCAGCTGTCCGCCCTAAGAAAGGTGTTCCTGGCATTTTGCTTCCTATAAACATCCGTTTGGATTTTTTTGTCTATGTCTACAAATAATTGTAGATCCAGAAATTCAATGTGATGGAAATGAAAATTTAATGTAAATCTTAGATTATAAAGATTATTATTAAGATAAGATACAAAAGTGTGAAGTGTAGGGACATCCCCCCTCCAAATAATAATTAGGTCGTCCACAAATCTTTTATAAAAAACAATATTGTGACGAAATTAATTGGTGCTCGAATAAATAAAAAGGGCTTCCCACCATCCCATAAATAAGTTCGCAAAAGAAGGAGCAAAACTTGTACCCATAGCAGTGCCAATAAGTTGCAAATAAAACTTACCATTAAATGTGAAAAAGTTGTGCGTGAGTAAAAAGTGTATAGCGTCCAAAATAAAAGCCGATTGAAAAATTGATATTTCTGGTATCTCAATAAATTGGCGGACAGCTGCCAAACCATGGTCATGTTGTATAACAGAATACAGAGAGGTAACATCAAGTGTTACCCACAGGTAATCATTACCCCATTTAACATTTTTGATCTGATCAAGAAGATCACCAGAGTCCCGTATAAATGAGGGCAATTTCCTAACAAATGGCTGAAGAAAACCATTAACATATCTTGACAGACCATCTCCCAAAGATCCAATACTAGGGACAATGGGACGACCTGGAGGGTCGACCAATGTCTTGTGGATCTTTGGGAGATGGTGGAAGATAGGAATAATGGGATGAGATGGAATAATGAATTTAACCTCGTCCTTCGACAGAACTTCCATAATAACACCTGAGTCAACCAGTTCTACAAGGAACTCCAAGAATTGCGGTGTGGGGTCGGCGGATAGTACACGATAGGACCGGCCATCATCCAGTTGGCGTAATGCCTCCCTGATGTAACCGTCTCTGCCCTGCACCACCACCGCACCCCCCTTGTCCGCACTCTTAATGACCAATGCAGAATTATTTTTCAAAGATTTTAAAGCTAAACGTTCACTTTGATTCAAATTGTCATGATTTATATAGGATAGGGAAAATCCCTGAGCTAGAAGACGAAGGTCCCTTATAACCAGATTTTCAAACATAGTCAGAAATTGACCCTTGACATGAGTGGGGTAGAACACAGAACTCCTTTTTAGGCCTGAATTCCATTCAGAAAATGTAGGAATATTAACATCATCAACCGTCTGTTCAGATAAAAGATCATTCATATCTTGCAGGGTACAAAAATCAATAAATGTATGTAAAGCAATAGATACCGGAGGAACAGAGTCGGATGAGGGGACATCACTCTCGGTAGCGTGTGGTGGCCCCCCATCTAAATCCTCATCTCCGGTCGACCTAGTAACATTTGGAATAAAATTGTCAAAAAACTTTTTCAAGGATAATTTCCGAACAAACTTATACACATCAATAGTGGTTTCGAAAAAATTAAAGTTCATTGAAGGTGAAAATTTTAGGCCTTTATCCAGTAGTGACAACTCTATAGGAGAGAGAGCAGTTCCTGAAATATTTATAACATTAGATATATCATTCAAAACTTCTTCCTTTTGGAGGCGGACCTGTAGCCCCCTCCTCCTCCCCCCCCTCTTCCCTCTTCTGAATCTCCTGTGTCCTTTTGAAATAAATGGAAAGATTTTGGTTGTTGCTGTCTCTGTTGATTAACATTTTGATAAGAAAAAGCATCCTGGGACTGGTCCTGACCAGAATCAGACCTAGGTGGTTGACCCAAAAAGGTGTTATGCAGTATATATGTATAATATGTCTTTAAATTTACTTTTCTTGCACATTTTTTTAATCATGTCTAGAGGTTTTTATTTTTAACTTTTTTTCTGTATATAACTTAGTTGCAACACAGCTAGTTTTTTAATCCACCTTGTTCATGTTTTTTCTTGATATAATAGTACCCTTTATTAAGCATTAGTTTAGTTTAATATAGCTTTATTTCGTATAAATATGCTTGTCCAGTTAGCAGCAATGTATTTTGTTCTGCTGGAATGGTCAATAAAGCTTTGTTATTGTGTTCCTATGTTTGCCCACATCCAAGATGGCAACACTGCCTTTGGTACTTCCTTTTGCCCTTAGATCGGCACTGAGTCGCTCTGTTATGACGTCATCAGGTTCCGATTTTTGGCGCGAAACGGCCCACAGGTAAGAGGGTATATAATGGATGTTATCACATTGTGTTTTATCCTTGAAAAATAATGCTGTGACGTTCGAAACGCGTTGGATGGGTCTTTTGTCACATTAAAGTGCCCTTTTAATCATTTTTTGTCCTGGGTTCTTCCTGCTCCGTTTGTGCTGGTGCGCTTTTTGGTCTCCCTTTTCCCAGTAAATAAAGGTATTATGCCTGGCTTGGTGCCATTGAGCCATATTGGGGAAGTGTGATTGTCAGCTCTTCAACCCAGTAATGGCAGTAACACTGTGTTTCTAATAAAAATGTCTGTGTGTCTCCCACCAGATATAAGGTGGCGAGAATAATGTTAGTTCTACTATGAAAGGTATTTCAATAGCAGTGTTTTCCTGTAACCGCGCAAAGGAAAAATAGTTTTAAAACTCAGCAGCCCACAGCACACAGCGTTTGGCTAACTTCTGCTAGGTTAACTTCTACTAGGAAGCGCTGAGATTTGATGTGAGCGCTGGGAGAGTAAAATCACGATAAAGGTTATAATGCAATTTTTATAAAGTTTCATAAAAATTGATGAATGAAAGACCCCCTATTTTAATGGTTACAACATTATAGGCATAAGGGGATTTTCCTTCATACAGCCAGAACAGAGGGAAACACTCAAGATTGTAATTGTGGTACTTTAGAAATGTTTGGCAGGAAATTCCTGAGAGGTGAGCAATGCATATGTAACTAGGGCTTCTAAGCCACCCCGCTGGTTTGGTTCTCCAATGTCCGGAAAAGCCCGTAGTTGAAAGCATTAGCCGACTAAAAGTGTGAAGTGGGGAGGGGTAACTCAAGTATCACCCATCTTAGCAAATGGCCCAAATGTCCGACCAACTCAGACAAAATGTCGCCAGGAAAGGAAAATTGGTCTGGTATGCTAAGCGGCAAAGGTGCGAGGTTCGCACATTCCCTTAGCAAACCATGAAGCCCTCAGCCAGGTTTTGCCAAGTAAGGGCAACCCTGGGGCAATCACAAACGAGATTGGCTGCAGACATTACAGATAGGGATTTTCAATTGTCCTGAACCCCATGCTTTCTGTTGGTGGCCCTGGTGGCGGGAACCTCCATTTTAGGTTGCACAGTCCATGCGGTGCCTTTCCTTGGACATGAACCCACATTTTGAGTGAAATAAAAGGCATTACAATGGTAACACATGCAGTTAGTGTTACACAGGAACAGATTAGCAGGTTGGGTGGACAACAAACTACCCAGTGCCAACTCGGTGAAGGGCCCCTACCTCCCTTTAGCAGCAATGGTTAAAGCAGCAATTTTGCTGGAGGCACCTCAGGGAACTGCCCCACCTTCTTCCTCAGGTAGTATGGCATGTCAACAAGTTCCTTGGTGTCACCTCAAGGATTCCGATTTAAAGTATGCCAGTAGGTAGGACCTGGGGGTAAGGTGACCAGATTTTCAAAAGTAAAAATCAGGACACAATCAAAAATTATTTATAAAACAAGGTACATCACTTAAAAATAAATTATAATGATATTTGTCTAAAAGCATCCCCGTTTTTTCATAATTATAACAAGAAATCATTTATTTTTTTTCCATGTTAGATATGGGGGGGGGGGGTGGCGGTGGGGGGGGTGGCTGCTCCTTTCATTTGTCCTGGTCCCCATGATTTCTGTTGGTGGCTCTGGTGGCGGGAACAACCACTTTAGGTTGCACAGTCCATGCGGTGCGTTTCCTTGGACAGAAACCACCATTTTGAGTGAAATAAAAGGCATTACAATGGTAACACATGCAGATAGTGTTACACAGGAACAAGTTAGCAGGGTGGGTGGACAGCAGTCTCCCCAGTGCCAACTCAGTGAAGGCCCCCTACCTCCCTTTAGCAACAATGGTTAAAGCAGCAATTTCCCTGGAGGCACCAAAGGTAACTGCCCCCACCTTCTTCCTCAGGTAGTATGGGGTGGCAACAAGTTCCTTGGTGTCACCTCAAGGATTCCGGTAGGGGCGGGGGAGGGGGGGGGGCAAAGTATGCCGGTAGGTAGGGCCTTGGGGTAAGGTGACCAGATTTTCAAAAGTAAAAATCAGGACACATTCAAAAATTATTTATAAAACAAGGTACATCACTTAAAAATAAATTATAATGATATTTGTCTAAAAGCATCCCCGTTTTTTTCAGTATTATACCAAGAAATCATTAATTTTTTTTCCATGTTAGATTGGGGGGGGGGTGGCAGTGGGGGGGTGGCTGCTCCTTTCATTTGTCCTGGCCCCCATGATTTCTGTTGGTGGCCCTGGTGGCGGGAACAACCACTTTAGGTTGCACAGTCCATGCGGTGCGTTTCCTTGGACAGAAACCACCATTTTGAGTGAAATAAAAGACATTACGATGGTAACACATGCAGGTAGTGTTACATAGGAACAGATTAGCAGGGTGCGTGGACAGAAGTCTCCCCAGTGCCAACTCAGTGAAGGGCCCCTACCTCCCTTTAGCAGCAATGGTTTAAGCAGCAGTTTCCATGGAGGCACCTCAGGGAACTGCCCCCACCTTCTTTGTCATTAGTATGGGGTGAGCAACAAGTTCCTTGGTGTCGCCTCAAGGACCTGTCCCCCAGCATCGGCAGGTAGTGTTACTGGTTGCTTAGGGGTTCCTGGTGTCGCCTCAGAGGCCCTTCCCCTGACTGTTCTTTAATAACGGTTTTTAGGCAGCACCCTTCCTGGAGTAGCCTCAGAGAGTGGTCCCTCCCTTTGCTTCATTATTGTGGTGAATGAGTGCACAGGGGTCTCTGGTGTCGCCTCAGAGGCCCTATCCCAACTGTCATTTAATAAGGGGTTATAGGCAACCACCTCTCAGGTGTAGCCTCAGAAAGCAGTCCCCCTCCCTTTCTCCTGCATCATGCTGCTGTGCTGCACTTAAAGCCTCTCCTGCTAGCATCTCAGCAGCGCCTCCAAATGTAGGGCTGCTTCCCCCACCCTATGGGAGATCTTCCTGCTACCCAGTGTGTAATGGTGCATGATACCTGTTGGCTAGCAGGAGAGCTGAGGTTCTGCTAGTGTTGTTGGGGAAACAGGACAGGCTTTTGTGGTAGATGCTTCATTTGTTCTCTGAGTGCTAGCACTTCCAGCTGCCGTAGTGTCAGGATCGCCTAGACCTCCTGCCTAGCCATAGCTTCCTTGTCCACTGGGTGTGCTGCTGCCTTCTGTTGGCTCTCGGTTCCTCTGTTTGTCTGTCTTCTTGTTGCTCCTGTCTCTGTCCTTATAGCTTGCTTCCTGTCTGTTGGTTTTGCCTTTGCTTCAAGTCAGACTCCCATGCACATGCCTGTCTTTGATCCTGATCTGTTTATGTACCTGTACCTGTATTATAGTCTGTTCACAGTAAAGGTCCTTGCTAGTAATCTGGCTTGTCCCTGTCTGTTCCTTCTCCCCGGTCTCAGTCCCTGTTCCCTGTTCTCAGTCCCTGTCCCGCCCCGCCTGTCCTGTTCCAGTCTCCTCGTTGCCGACCTCTGCTTGTTACCTGACTTCGCTACCTGCCGCCTGCCTCGGACCCCTGCTTGTGACCCCTACTATGCTCGTGCTGTTCCGGACACCGAGATCCTACCCGCCACAGGAGTCTCCCGTGACACGTAGACTCCAGCTTTGCTGAAGACAGTCCATACTGTAGCACTAGTCCATACTCCCCCTGATTGACTGTAGACTCAGGCCAGGAGTATATTTAAACAGGAGTATCTTATTTAGCATCCAATGCAGACAGCATATTAATACAACAAATACAGCTTTCTCTCTAAGGTCCCAGACCTCTGGATGGTCCCTGTAGCAGATAATATGATTGAGGCCTTGTCTCTCCTCCTTTGCTATTTCACAGTCTCCTTGGGGAACTTATCATATAGTCCCACCCCCAGGGCGAGACAGCAACCCAGAGTACTCACTCCATAGCTAGAGTACTCTCTGACTGACTAAATTGAGGTTTGCCTCTTCCCTAGTACATAAGGGGAGGGTACAAGATCTGAGCCCCGGATTGGCACAGAACACAGACCCTGTCCCACCTCCACTCCTGTCACTCAAGGAAGTTGCTTTGGAGGGGAAAACCCAAGATGGTGCCTGACACTGCCTGCACTTACCAGGACTTACATGTCAGGGAGGGCAGATTGGTAGCCAGACCAGGCATGGCTATACATGTTTGCAATAAAAAAATGAAACATTTGGCAGTGTTCAGCGGAAAAAACTTTAGAACTCTCAAAGCAACTTGTTTAAGTCAATTTTTCTGATATGTCTTCTGTATAAATAAATATAATTTTTATTGTATCTCACACTCTGGCCCTGAAGTTTTTTCCGCTCTGCACTGTGATTTTTCTTTTTCTTTTATACTCATTATTAGACCTTATTTTTTAACAGGACAAATTTCTTATTCTACTTTATTTTTCCATTAGAATGTTGCAATCGGTATTGTTAAAAGTAGGGGAAGCATAGCAAAGGCAAGATATTTGTAGGTTTTACTTCAATACATGCATTTGTAAGAATTTATAAGTATTCAAATAGGTTTGTGAGAATGAAGATCAGTTTGACTGAACAGCATGGTATAGTGCAGAAAATATATTTCAAAAATTCAATCAAGATGTATTTTGTTTCTGAAAATGTAATTGGAATATAAATGATAAAGTGTAACCAGCAATATTTGCAATATAAATTTGATTTTTTTGCAGTACTCAAAAGATATGAGAAGTGTATTTGTAATGTGACAAAATAAGCTAGGGACTTTTTATTCAGAATTGTACCCTCTAGTGCATATACATTTGTCAATATGCTAATTCATTTGGGACTCTGTGAAAATCATTAGAAGATTCCAGTAATTGATATATCTCTAGAGACTCCACTATTACTTCACTATGATGATTAACTGCTTGTCCTGATTTATCATGGTACAGTATAAACTAAAGGCATTTGAAAATCTGCAGATTGGAAATTAACTACCTTGATAATTATTAAATGACCCAATCACTTGCAATACCCATGATGATCTGTCTCAGGACCCAGAAACTAAACAAGTTGGAAGCAGTAAGGATATTTTTTAATTGGCTTGGTATTCTCAAATGAGATAACTAATAATGCTATCATTAAAGTAATGCCTTTAATTAATAGAATCAGTATTGTGTTGAAATTGTGTATACTGTAATTCTCTTTATGTGAATGTAACCATCTTGTCTAAAATATAATTCTAAGTTTGCTAAATGGATACAACGTGAACAAGAAATTGTTGTTTACTAGAGCCTTATTTTAACACCATTGTGGTTCATTGAGCAAGAATTATTGAACATATTTCAATATAATAATTACAGTTCTTCACGTTATTATTTGTGAGTGTATTAGCTCACGATGAACTGCAAATGGGTCCTCAGTAAATGTGGATGTTATTTATGAGACAAATGTAAAATGCATACAAGTATATGTACCAATGTTTTCATATTTTATCAATATGAATATTTACCTTGAGTATTCAAAACCATGCTGATATGACTTAATTGAAGGAAATTCCTTTGGACATATACAGTGTCATGTACAGTATGAAGGACATAGTTACAAAGTCAGACAGTTTTCAGCTCAGAGGATAAGGTAAAAAAAATGTTTCAATTATACATTAGCATTTGCCAGAACTGGGTTTACTTTGTGTAGTGGACACATTTATCATAATTTACTTTGGCCAAAATATGTAACTGAAATCTCAATTTATATGAAATATTAGGAATATTTTAAGATGTGTATGTTTTTATGCAGTATGATATACGTGATAATAAATGGATACTAATGATAAGATTTTGGTTTTAATGAATTTGGGATGGGTGTTGATATTTTTTTTTTTTTAGTCTTTTGGTCACACATTAGCAGCACTCCAGTTAAAAAAAAATATAAGTACTGTCTATAGACATCTAAAAAGGTAAGAAAAATATTGAATGCATGTAATTTTACATTTTCAGGTTTTTTTAATTGTATTTTTTAATTTAATTTTTTTTGCATGCCCATTGACAGCTAATGTATTTATCTGTGCCCCTTTAGGGTATAGATAAATACAGTGACAGGAAATGCATTTTTTGGCAAATGGTTCTTTTAAATTAATTGTTATGTTTTGTATTTCTATTTATTGTTTTGAGTTAACTGTTATGTATTTGTAGGGCTTGTTTTATTAAATGTTTGGATTGTTCAGGCATTTGATTTCTTTTATTGATGTGTTGTTTAGGGTTTTCTAGTTATTTTATTCTTCTGGTTTTTAGGCATTTAGGTTCTTTTATTCTTCTGGGGTTTATGTGTTTGATTTCTTTAATTCTTCTGGTATTTAGGTGCTTGGTTATTTTTTTTATTGTTGTATATTTTTGTTGCTGTTGTTTTTTTTTTTTACGTTGCCTATTGACATATTATATGGACATGATGTACCACTGTGCCAATCAATGGATAGAGGATGGGGATAGTGTCTCTGGGGTGGGGTGGTTAGACTGCCTGGGTAGGTAACGGGGGAGGGGTGTTAACCACTTAAATTTAGCGGTTACTAACCGCTAAGGTGATTAAGGGGTTAGGGGCCTTTAGATTATATTTTTTATTGTTGTGTTCCTGTCAATGGAGGATATGAATGCAGAGGATGGTGATGAGGACGACCTTCAGCCTGGCGGGTTAAGTGCAAGTTTTGTTTACTTTATGCTGACTGAATAATGATTTATTTGGAATGGGCAAATGCACTATTATCCAAATCTGGATAATAGTAATTTTGCCCATTATTGTACTTTATGGGATGCAGGGGGGGAGGGTGGTTGTTGGGTGTAGAGGAGGTGGGTATTAGGATTTTTGTGTTTTTTAATGTTTGTTGGGGGTAGAGTAATTGGGTGAAGAGGGTAGTTGCCCAAAAGGTGGGTGATTAGGCCTACCGGTGGGTAGCAAGAGTGATTAACCCCTTAATTAACATAGCAGTTCCGCTATGGTAGTGAAGGGGTTAACCACTCCTGAAACCTTCCTGGCAGGGCTAGCCACCCACCCTGGGGCAACTCCTCCCTTCATCCACCCCCTCTGCCACCAATAAACAGGCTATTCAAGATGAAGCTGTTTTTATTTTAATTGAATACTAGTGTGTGGGAGCAGGACGTCTCCGGAGCAGAACATCATTTATTTCAGGTCCAGGGAACTCATGCTTCCCGAGATACAGGCCCCATTATAAGGTGCTGGTATCCCCATGCAATGTTTAAATATCCCACGTCATGTTTACTGGGACATTTAAACAAAGAGGAGATACCGGCATCCTATACCGGGGCCTGTATCTCAGGAAGCAAAGTGTCCCTGGACCTGAAATGAATGCCTTTCAGCTCAAGAAACCCCCTGCTCCCACACACTAAAATGTTAATAAAAACACTGAGATCACCTGCGAGAGCTGTGCTCACCATGCAGCTCAGATTGCGTTAAAATCACAGGCGGGAGAACTTAGAAAAAATCTCAGATGTCTTTGCTTCTACACCGTACGGTTTTGGCAGCTTCCTATCGCATGGCTTGTGAGGGATTCAGATTCTTTCCGTATACCAATTTAAGTCAAATTTCAAACTGTTTGGCAGGAACATGCCAAACCTTGCAAGATAGCAGCAAACTCATCGAAGCTACTAGAATGAGGCCCATAGTCCTCCTTGGCACTGGTCCTCCGAAGTCATGCAGAAATTAACTAATGAAACCCCTAAATCCTACTTCAATATGTGAAATAATGCTGACAATGTGAACTTGTGATAACGTATACACAGTGATTTCAGTGAGATAGCTGTATCCCAATGATATCCAGTGGGGATCCACTTGTCATAGACACCTTGATCATGCATGTGAAACAAATTGGTTATACAGTAGATATCAGTACATAACTTCACTTCCCCTTGTGCAGGGTAGGTAGTTTGCAGATAGGTAGGGGTCAAATAAAGAGGAGGTAAATCACATAGTACAATAACGTATATAAAACTTTATAAAACAACATAAAACAGAAACTTCTGGACTCTCACTCCAATTTCAAGATAAAAATGACTGTAGTTAATTGTTGACAATCACAAGCCTTGACCTTCCGGTTTCAGCATGAAGCTCCTCAGATGTTTTGGGGCGTCGTTGATGCCCTGGATGTCTGTCTGGAGTTTCCCTGCAGTTTCCACTGCTACAGCTCTCCTCCAGTCAGTGCACCAGCTGTGCCTCCCACCTCACGCAATGACATTGTTGCTTAGCAACATGCTGTCCCTCGTAGCGATGCAAGGCTAAGGCCCCATGCTGGGGGCATGGACAAAATGGAGGGGGGGGGCACAGCCATGATGGGAGGGCGCAGCCACGACATTAGGCACAACACAAAGCACACCCCAAGCAGCTCAAAGCATAGCACTAAACACAGCTCAAAGTACCACCAAGCACAGCCCAAGCAGCTCAAAGCACAGCACCAAGCACCACCAAGCACAGTACCCAGCACAGAGAAATGGCACTCTCCAAGCAGTTAAAATTGAAAAAGTTGACAATGTTAATTCTGATGGACAGTGTTTACATCAAATCAATATAATTGGATGAACGAGATACCAACATGCACAAAATTAATCGCCAGTGACAATTACATGTAGAATTTGCAACTTTGTACCCGGTACTCCGTAAGCATGAAATAATTTTTTTCTGAGTACCTGAGAATGACAATAGCGACATTTGATTATATTTTGGGACAGGTAAATTACAAAATAACCCATAATGACAATTTGTCGCACAATTCGCGGAGGTAAGTTGAACTACTATTATTGTGACATTAATATCATAATATCTTATTAAACTCTGCAACTTGACATCCCTTTAAATTAATGCCATGGGTTTATTTATGTGTGATTAAATTAACTTATTTTAAAACTGCAAAAGCTAGGAGCACACAATACTCAGCGGTGTGTGTGGATATATGTGTATATATATATATATATATATATATATATATATATATATATATATATATATATATATATATATATATATATATATATATATATATATATATATATATATATATACATATATATACATATATATATATATATATATATATATATATATATATATACATGTAGAGGTATCAGTACCGTGTTAGCCGAGCTTCAATAATCAAAAAATAAATAGATGATACCGTTCTGTGGCTAACGAAATGCTTTTATTTGTGCGAGCTTTCGAGATACACTGATCTCTTCTTCCGGCGATGTTACAATGAATGAAGCAAGGATTACTTAAAAACAGTGTCTCTTGGAATGTTATCTGTGCTGGTCCTTCCCCCGTGTCACTTGCTTTCAGTTACCCTTTGACACCTCCAGCCATAAATCTCATCCACACGGGGGAAGGACCAGCACAGATAACATTCCAAGAGACACTGTTTTTAAGTAATCCTTGCTTCATTCATTGTAACATCGCCGGAAGAGGAGATCAGTGTATCTCGAAAGCTCGCACAAATAAAAGCATTTCGTTAGCCACAGAACGGTATCATCTATTTATTTTTTGATTATATATATATATATATATATATATAAATAAATATATAAATATGTATACGTGTGTATGTATATGTGGCCAGGTCCCCCTCTGGGCTTCCCATGCCTCTTACCTCCTGGAGTGTTGCAGGTGGTGTGGGTGCCGCCGGAGACCGAGGCTGACCCGCTGTCAGTCAGGGAGGCAGAGAGATTGTGGTCAGCTGCAGCAGGGAGACGCTCCGGTGCGTAGAGGAAGCTCACAGGCGCCGGGTTGCTGCGGTGAGGCGGAGGCAGTGTTAGGAGAGCTCCGGATCTCCGCATGACATGCAGTGACCATCTTGGAAGTCTTGCGCATGCACAGTGTACTCATTGGGGAGGCGGCCATTAGAGTTAGACTCTGCAGGGGAACTACAATCCCCAGCATCCCCAGTGGCTGCTAGATCACCTGGCCAAAAAGGGTTACAGATATCCCCCTGCAACATCATTGAAACATTTGTAAGCGACGCCAGTTGGAGCAGGGACCAGGAAGGGGAAGGTAGGGTCTGAGTGTCAGTGGCACTCCGACTAGGTAAGATTAACCCCCTGGTTCCCAAATAGGCCCCAATCCAGTATGCTTGTGGTTGCTTTAGGAAAGGCCCCTTAGATAGTGACACTGCCCTATAGTGCCAATAGTCAGGAACACAGTGACGGACACCAAGCAGTGCATCAGGCCTTTGGTCTGAGACCAGGCTGCCATCTTTGTCAAAGACTATATATTGTGGGATGCTCTGGCTGGAGGCAACCAAACGCGGAGGTGATAGGCATTGTGGGATCAGACTGATCGTTTGGTCGTTGTTCAGCTACACCCGGGTGCTGGAGCCCCTGGGCAGGTATACCAACAAGTGCACCAACAGTCCACAAGCTAGCGCTACGCCTCATACTTGGGTGGGATTGACATTGTGGGAAGAACACTAGGGCTTTGGTGCCCCTGCACCACAAGTACGGTGGGAATACCCTGTGGGGTTAGATACATCTACATAGTGTATGCATTGTGTTGTAATATTGTTATGCTGATAAAGTGTCCAGTAAATACTGTTATACCATAATCTGTATGTTATTACTGGGTACATTGTCTTGGAATGGGCTGTCCCCCTGCGTGCAGATCCCTTCCAGGTGGAGGCGCTGTATATGTGTAAGTGTATAGGTCACCCCAGGCTCCCTTCAGCGGAGAATCAGGAGACCTCTGTAAGCCATCCAGGTAAAGCACCATGGTAGCATCCATAGACACTGGGGAAATGAGGATATTTATACACACACACATACAAACGCACACGTGTGTGTATGTGAATATATTTATATATGTAGCCAGGTCCCCCAGGTTTACCCTCACCTCCGCTGTAGTGGGAGAGTCAGGGAAGGTTGCAGAGTGTGCAGGGAGTGCTCCGGTGCACAGGAGGCTCCGCGGCGGCCCGAGTGTCAGGTCGCCGCCATTGTGATACTTGCGCATGCGCAGTGAGTCCCATAGGCGGCGGTGCTAGAAGAGAGTTCGCGCATGTGCAGGGAGTGGCTGTGGTAGCGTGCGAAGCACAGACCAACCAGAGGAGGCCTAGAGCAGGGGACTACAAGTCCCATGAGCCTCAGCCAGACCAGGTGACGCCAGGGAGACAATAGGGCGACAGGAATTCGGCAGGAAGAGGATAGGAGGTTGCGCAGGGGAGCACGTTAGGCAGAGAAGACCAGGAAGGGGAATAGGTGGGAGCTCTATGTGTAGAGAGGCAAGTAGCATCTACACTAGGCCAGAATACCCCTGGGCCCAGATAGGCCCCTGAGTCCCAGTCAGCTTGTAATCAATGAAGTGACAGGCCCTAGAATAGGAACCTGCCCGTTAGTGTGTCAAGTTAGGGACATAGAGGTTGCTGCAGAATTATATCAGAGGTTTGGGCCAGACCTCTTCAGAGACATTATCAGCCATCCGGGTGGGATCGCCCCGAGGACATCGCAGACGGCTCCGTGTCATCAGATCCTTTGCGAAGATTGTTTGCGGGCCCGAGAGCAGGAGCGCTCGGCAGGAGGGCTCGGCAGGTACTATCTACTAAGTGCACCAACTGTAACATTGCTCATCTTAGTGGCTGCGCAGCCACACACACACACACACATTTGGGGATTGCAGTGTGGGGGCATTGAACACGGTGTGGAGAACACGGTAGAGGGTCGCGTCCTGCGAGACGCGTTATCTAATTGTGTCTCCACAAGGAAGAATACTGAAAGGTTATGCTACATGCAAGATTATAGTCACTGCTAGTAAAGCTGCTGATTATTTACATACTGTGTGAGTAGTAAAGTGTTATTGTCCTGGGAGGAACAACTCCCACTCTGCTTGGAGCCATCGCAGGTGGAGGCGCTGCATCTGGTAAGAGATAATCCATATATATATTGTCCCAGGCACTCCGTGGCAGAGGCTCAGGCCCTGCGAGCCAACAGGTTACACAGCATTGGTTGTCATACTGTAGCAGCCATGCTTTTAAGCAGATATGCTTTTAAGTATATATGTTTCAAGTATTTATGAAGTTTAAAAAGGAAGGAAGACTATTGAATCACTCACTCATCTCTTCTCTTTCCTCAGGTAAAAACATATTCCAATTGTCTGTCTATCCTGATATCCTCCCATGCTGTGTATTTAGTTCTATTTAGGTAAAAACATATTCCAATTGTCTGTCTATCCTGATATCCTCCCATGCTGTGTATTTAGTTCTATTTAGGTAAAAACATATTCCAATTGTCTGTCTATCCTGATATCCTCCCATGCTGTGTATTTAGTTCTATTTAGGTAAAAACATATTCCAATTGTCTGTCTATCCTGATATCCTCCCATGCTGTGTATTTAGTTCTATTTAGGTAAAAACATATTCCAATTGTCTGTCTATCCTGATATCCTCCCATGCTGTGTATTTAGTTCTATTTAGGTAAAAACATATTCCAATTGTCTGTCTATCCTGATATCCTCCCATGCTGTGTATTTAGTTCTATTTAGGTAAAAACATATTCCAATTGTCTGTCTATCCTGATATCCTCCCATGCTGTGTCTATCCTGATATCCTCCCATGCTGTGTATTTAGTTCTATTTAGGTAAAAACATATTCTAATTGTCTGTCTGTAAATCATCCCCCTACTGTCTTAATTTAATTCAGCTTTCACACTTGTGCAAGGCAAGGCAAGGCAACACCCACCTTAGAAAAACCATTTGCTTTAACTACCCTCACATGTGTTAATTAAGTTTGTTGTGCCAACCAGGTGACTTTCTAAAAGTATATAAGTAAACTCCTAACAGCCATTGCTGCTAGCAGCCATGCTTTTAAGTATATATGTTTCAAGTATTTATGAAGTTTAAAAAGGAAGTTCAAAAAGAAGTGGAAAAGTGGACATCACCTACTGCTTCTGATTCCTGCTTTTGATCTACGTTGGAAAAGAGGATATCATCTATCTAAGACTGCACATCTCAACACT
Source organism: Ascaphus truei (assembly GCF_040206685.1). Taxonomy (NCBI): domain Eukaryota; kingdom Metazoa; phylum Chordata; class Amphibia; order Anura; family Ascaphidae; genus Ascaphus; species Ascaphus truei. The sequence continues at coordinate 311,055,653 of NC_134485.1, forward strand.
TAACTATTGCTGTGATGCCGCCTTTATTTTTTATATTTGCTGCAACCGCACTTATTTTCAAATTATGCACTTCCTTCCACCAGTCTCCTTATGTCTCTAACTCTATTCATATATCTCCATCTCTCCTTTCTTCCCCACTTCTCAGTTCACATGAACTCCTTTCTTACCTGCGCCCTCTGTCACCACACAGCTATACCTCCTGCACTAAAACACACCCCTACAAATCATCCTCACACATCCTCTTTCTATCCATGCTTCTCCTCCTTGCTTCTGGGGATATCTCTCCCAATCCTGGTCCCTGCCTTATTTCTACTTGCTCTCGTCCTCGCCTCCCACATACAACTTCTACTCCTTCTGGTGTTAACCCCTCCAACCTCATACCCATCCCCTGCCACCCTCCCTCCTCTCTCCCTTTCTCCTGTGCCCTTTGGAATGCTCGCTCCCTCTCTAACAAGTTCCTCTCTGTGCATGACTTCTTTCTCTCTCACTCCCTGCTTCTCTTTGCTATAACTGAGACCTGGCTCACTCAGTCTGACTCTGCTCTGGAAGCTGCCCTCTCTTATGGTGGCCTTTCCTTCTCCCACACTCCGCGCCTTGATGGCAGGGGTGGAGGTGTGGGGCTCCTGCTCTCCTCTCTCTGCCGTTACCGAACTATTCCTATTCCCCCCTCTCTTGCCTTTCCCTCCTTTGAGGTTCACACTGTCCAGATCTTCTCTCCTCTCCCTGTTCATGTGGCGGTCATGTATCGCCCACCTACCTCTACTCATCCCCCTTCTGCCTTTCTCTCTCACTTTGAATCCTGGCTCTCTTTCTTCCTCTCCTCAGACTCCCCTGTTCTTCTCCTTGGGGACTTCAATTGCCACATTGATGACCCCTCTCTCCCTTGGGCTTCCCGCTTTCTTTCTCTAACCTCTTCTTTTGGCCTTCAACAGTGGACTGCAGCCAGCACCCACAAGGATGGCCACTACTTAGACCTGGTTTTCACTAAAAATTTCTCTCTCTCTGATTTCTCCATTTCCCCTTTTCCTCTCTCTGACCATCACCTCATCTCATTCTCTCTATCTCGCTTCTCAACTTCTACACCTCCATCTACACCCCGGTTCTGCAGAAACCTGCGCTCTATTCACTTACCTGACTTTGAGTCCACGTTACACTCCTCCCTCTCCTCTCTCAGATCTGCTACAGACCCTGACAAACTGGTCAGGAACTACAACTCTGCCTTGTCCTCCTCTCTTGATCTACATGCCCCGCTTTCTCTCTGCCGCACTCGCCCTTTTAACCCTAGACCCTGGTTAAATTCCCACACGCGCATGCTGCGTTCCTCCACTCGTTCCTCTGAACGCCTCTGGAGGAAATCTCATACTCTCGCAGACTTCCTTCACTACAAATTTATGCTATCCTGTTTCAACTCTGCCCTCTCGCAAGCTAAACAAGCCTACTTTTCTTCACTAATCAACATGCACAAGTCTAACCCACGCCGACTGTTCTCTGTCTTTGATACTCTACTCAAACCACCCTCCGCTGCCTCTCCTTCCTCCATCTCCGCTCAGGACTTTGCTGACTATTTTAAGGAAAAGGTGGAATCCATACGTCAGAACATCCCCTCTGTTTCTTCCTCCCATCCTACACCTCTTCCTAACTCTCCTCCTGCCTTCCTTGACTCTTTTTCCACTGTCTCAGAGGAGGATGTGTCGCTGTTGATCGACTCTTCTCCCTCTACCACTTGCCCTCTTGACCCCATTCCCTCCCATCTCCTAAAACCTCTTGCTCCTACTATAATCCCTACGCTCACGCACATTTTTAACTCCTCCCTCTCCTCTGGAACCTTTCCATCCTCCTTCAAACATGCAACAGTCATACCATTACTCAAAAACAGCAAGCTTGACCCTACCTGTCTTTCTAACTATCGGCCTGTCTCCCTCCTGCCTTTTGCCTCTAAACTCCTTGAACGTCTTGTATTCGCTCGCTTGCTCCATTTTCTCAACACCTATTCTCTCCTAGACCCTCTACAATCTGGCTTCCGTACTGCTCACTCCACGGAAACAGCCCTCACTAAAATAACTGACGACCTCCATGCTGCCAAAGACAGAGGTCATTACACTGTGCTCATATTACTCGACCTCTCTGCAGCATTTGACACCGTGGACCACCCTCTTCTCCTTCACATTCTCCATACTCTTGGTATTCGGAACAAAGCTCTATCCTGGATCTCATCCTACATCTCCCATCGTACTTTCAGTGTCTCTTCTGCTAATACCTCCTCCTCCTCTATTGATCTCTCTGTGGGGGTACCCCAGGGCTCTGTCCTGGGACCTCTTCTCTTTTCTCTGTATACACTCTCTCTAGGTGACCTAATAACATCTTTTGGGTTTAATTATCACCTCTATGCTGACGACACACAAATATATTTCTCAACACCCGACCTTACACCTACTGTACAAACCAAAGTTTCTGAATGTCTCTCTGCTATATCATCCTGGATGGCCCTCCGCCGCCTTAAACTGAACATGGCTAAAACAGAGCTCCTCATGCTTCCTCCCAAACCTGGCCCTACTACCTCCTTCCACATTACTGTTGGAACTACGATCATTCACCCAGTAGCCCAAGCACGCTGCCTTGGGGTCACACTCGACTCCTCTCTCACATTTGCCCCTCACATTCAAAACATTTCTAAAACCTGTCGCTTTTTCCTCCGCAATATAACAAAGATACGCCCTTTCCTCTGTTGCTCGACTGCTAAAACTCTGACTCAGGCCCTCATTCTCTCCCGTCTTGATTACTGTAACCTCCTGCTGTCCGGCCTTCCTGCCTCTCACCTGTCTCCCCTACAATCTATCCTAAACGCTGCTGCCAGAATCACTCTACTCTTTCCTAGATCTGTCTCAGCATCTCCCCTCATGAAATCCCTCTCCTGGCTTCCGATCAAATCCCACATCTCACACTCCATTCTTCTCCTCACTTTTAAAGCTTTACACTCTTCTGCCCCTCCTTACATCTCAGCCCTAATTTCTCGTTATGCACCATCCAGACTCTTGCGTTCTTCTCAAGGATGTCTTCTTTCTACCCCCTTTGTATCTAAAGCCCTCTCCCGCCTTAAACCTTTTTCACTGACTGCCCCTCACCTCTGGAATGCCCTTCCCCTCAGTACCCGACTAGCACCCTCTCTATCCACCTTTAAGACCCACCTTAAGACACACTTGCTTAAAGAAGCATATGAATAGGACTGTGGCTATTCTGAACACATGGCACATAAAGCTTGGCCCCCTGCAGATGCACTTACCAGAACTCCCTCCTACTGTCTCTGTACGTTCTCCCTACCTACCAATTAGACTATAAGCTCCTCGGAGCAGGGACTCCTCTTCCTTAATGTCTAAAGCACTTATTCCCATGATCTGTTATTTATATTATCTGTTATTTATTGGATTACCACATGTATTACTGCTGTGAAGCGCTATGTACATTAATGGCGCTATATAAATAAAGACATACAATACAATACAATACAATACTGTACCCAGGGGGAAACAGGGCTACATATATATAACATATCACTCTTGAGGGAGATCCCTACATCTATGATTATTGGGTACAAAATATGAATTACTGAAAATATTTTATTTCGTTTTTTCCTACAGATTTCTCTCGACCAGAACAACTTTTCATGGCTTGACATTCTCATTTCTGATGGGGGAAAACTACAGCTGCAAGAATTGTCTATGAGACATGCAATGCTATATACTCTACTTTCAGGGCTGCTCCTATGCCTTTTCCTAGCGCAGAAAGCTTGAGTATGGTGGCAAGTGAATTTGACAGCAAATTGAATTTTCCTAATTGCATTGGCTGTATTGATGGAAAGCATATCCGTATAAAGCAACACAAAAATTCTAGCAAACGCAAATTGTAAATTTATTACGTTGACATAGGAGCATTTGGAAAGCAAAGCGATGGCGGGGTCTTTAAAGTCTCATTGCTTTATCGGCATATTGAAGAAAATAAATTGCCCTTGCAATTGCCCTTGGAGAAAAGTTTACCATTGAGTCTAAAAAAACTAAAAAGTTACCTCATGTAATTTTAGCGGATGAGGCCTATCTATTGCTCCCAATCTCATGAAGCCATACAGTTGGCAAGGATTAGCAAAAGAAAAATAAATATTTAATTATAGACTTGGATTTGGAAGGCACTTGTGAAGTATCATCATTGGATGTGGCGCCTATACCTGCTACCCAGCTGGTGAGATATCGGGCAAATAATTCACCTGGTAACATGGCAAAAAACATTTGCGACTCATTCAGGGATTACTTAAATGGTGACGGAGATATCCCATGGTAAAATATTGCGTAGTCCCTTGAACGTCATTTTTAAGTTGTTAAGTTGTTAACCTGTCTTTTATTAAAGCTCATATTTTTTTAATAAATGTTACCCCCCTCAATATTAGTGTTTTTTTGTTTGTTGTATTATTCAAGTATATTTAGTTATGTTAATATGATGTTCCCGTGGCACTCTTTAAATTGGGCATGAAAGTGTGGCAAATTTGAGTTTGGTAGCGTGTCCTGATTAAAATTTATCTAGGCAGCAAGCGTGGCGATAGTGGCAAGCACAAGTGCGGTGGCCGTGGCAGCGCCCGATTGAAGCGCTGGTGCTGAGGGAGCTGGCCGTGGACAGTGGCCGGGAGAAGTGAGGAGGCGAGTGCTGAGTGGAGGAGAGGAATACCAATCAGAGAATGGCAGGAGCGGAGCCCAGACCCCTGTGGCGCCAGAGACTGATATTGGGGGGCGGAATTTTTAAATGGTGCGGCGAATTTCAATTCTCATTTGCCACACCTGTGGCTAGATTGAAAACTGGAAATATGGAAGAAATCCGTAAATTCTTCCACTTGTTTTTCAAGACGTCGGCTAAAAATAAAATAAAAGACAACACACAATATGACATCAAATGGTATACCAATTTGCATTAAACAATTTTTGTAAAACAATTGGGGCCTATAGTTCAAGCATGGTGGGAGTACACATGTAACAAATTTCGGGCCTACAGTTCAAGCACGGTGCTATAATTGAATACAACCATTCCACACAATTTTATGTGTATAGAAAAACAAATTCTGCATTTCAGTCATCACAAAATTAAATTAACACTATTTATATAAAAGATTCAAACAATTAACCTAATCAATGTGTTTAAATGTACTTAATGTACTTAAATTAAATTAACACAATTTATATAAAAGATTTTGACAATTATCTTCATATTTACTTACTTGTGATGGACATTATTTCGACAATCTCTATCCACAATCTATCCACAATCTACAGTATCATGCAGGTAACGGTCATGGAAAACCTTGATCTGCTGGTTCCAAAGAGGTTCTCTTTTATATACATCTGAAATAAGATGTTCTATGCTTGAACTATCCATTATTTAAAAGTATAATAGTAAGTAATTGTAACGGGTACTTCCCTTATCCCAATCATAGATATAGTGTGTGTGAGGGGAACCCTACGTGTTACCAGGTGTGGTGCGTATACCTGTAGGTTCACAAGAGGCCTGAGCCTTCGCTTACTGGGAACCTGGGGTGAGTCTTCTGGATCGATCTGGTCTGCAGTGCCTCCACCTGTGTAGGGTTCTAGGAATGTAGAAGGTTGCCTACACAGGACCCACATACACAATAAGTACATACACTGAGATGTATATAACCAGTTTACTGTATATGCAGAATAACCATAACACTTCACATCAGTATTAGCAACAACCACTGTGTACTTTATAATACTACTCCCCCTAGGGGGTAACTCCGCAACATGTAACGTAGTCCCAAGTGTCATTCACTCCACTAGGAGTGTACCTTGCACCCACCAGCGTGTACCCCACACCGTGTCCACAGTTAAAGCCTTTGTCCCGTGGTCAGCGCTGCCACTATGTGAGAATAATCAAAACACAAAGAACACTGTATGACGCAAAGACACTGCATACAGATAAGGCCCTAGAAAAGCACTCAAAGTCTGATGGAGGAGATCACCCTAATCAACATGCAGTACAACAGAGAAAGAACTGGACCAAACATGATTGTAGTGTATAAATATGCTTTATTAAGGATAATTAAAAATTTTGGTACCAGAAGTTATGGTGAATAAAGTGAACTGAATGCAGTCAGTGCTCACTTAATGGTTGGCAAAGTGCCAAAAAATGTCCAAAATGGAACAATGAGCATAAGCACTGTGAATTCCAGAAAGCACTTTACCTATGCCTATGGTATAAGGCTATAGGGGCTAATTCTGGTGTATGACGTCACTGAAACGCTATACGTATGAATGATAAACACTCACATGAAGCACTAGTGTGTATAAGGCACATGATCACTACCAGCCATGCATAAAATGGTATACTGTAGAAGTAGATAACAATGGCAATAAATTATCAATAGTGTGGATATAACACTAGCAAGATAGCACACAAGTATAACACTGCTAGCAAAAATGTCCACTAAGGTAAATGGACAGTAAAGCAATTGGAAGTGTGAAACCTAAACCTAAACCTAAACTGACCCTGTAGTAGGTAACTGCACACAGGAACAGAAAGTGGGGAGTGGGAATTCCCTGCACACCAATATATGCTAGCCCTGTGGGGGAAGGATTGCAACAGGATCGTGTAATCCCCAGATCTGGCCCTCAATAACATACCCCTACAGCACACGGAGGGGGAGAGGGGGGGATGAGGACAGAAAAGGGGGAAAGAGGACCCTGTACAACTTATCTGTGCTGGCCCTGGGTACACGATTCTTCTGGAGCAGGCTGGATAGGTGCTTCGTGGAGTGTGCAGCTGAAGGGGACTCATACGATGTCATGATGAGATCAGCTAGAAGCTGCAGGTGTTACATGCCACGTTTTCATAGCATGAATGCCTGCAGCTCCTAGCTGATCTCATCAGTGTATATAGCGTTTCAGTGACGTCATACACCAGAATTAGCCCCTATAGCCTTATACCATAGGCATAGGTCAAGTGCTTATGCTCATTGTTCCATTTCGGACATTTTTTGGCACTTTGCCAACCATTAACCCCTACGGGGAGTGAGCACTGATTGCATTCAGTTCACTTTATTCACCATAACTTCTGGTACCAATAATTTTAATTATTCTTAATAAAGCATATTTATACACTACAATCATGTTTGGTCCAGTTCTTTCTCCGTTGTACTGCATGTTGATTAGGGTGATCTCCTCCATCAGACTTTGAGTGCTTTTCTAGGGCCTTATCTGTATGCACAGTGTCTTTGCGTCATACAGTGTTCTTTGTGTTTTGATTATTCTCCCTGCCCTATTGCACCAGTCTGTAATTGTGACTCTTGTGTTCACACTACAGTAGGTCGAGCGGGTGCATCTCTCTTTTGTCTCCCACTATGTGAGAAAATATATATATAAGTGATTTGTTGGTGCACTTATGAAGGTACCTGCCGAGTGCTCCTGCACTCGGGCCTGCAACCATCTTCGAAAAGGATCCGCCGCTTGGTGATCCGGTCTGCGATCCGGCCCTTCCTTGCACGAGGGTCCGCCAGGGGCGATCCCACCCTGGAGATAGTCTTTGTCTCTTTGGGGCGTAGGTTTGAGCCCAAGCCTCTTCTCGGGAAGCGCAGCGTCCGCTGTGTCCCTAACTAACACTGGTACTAAGGTGGCAAGGTCCCTAGCCTAGGGCCTGTCCCTGTAGCACCACAAGCTGTGAGAGGCACAGGACCTAACTGGGGCCTAGGGGGCTGCTGGCCTACTGCAGTGGGTCACAGACCCCTGCACTCACCTCCTTCCCCTAGCTCTTCCTGGTCCTGACTAACTAACTTCTCCAGCACGTGAAATGTATCCATTCCCTGCAAGCAGGGAGCTCCTGTAGCCCTATTGGCTCCCTGGCGTCATGTGGGATCCCCTAAGGCTCATGGGACTCGTCCAAGAGCCTTCCCTGGTAGGCTAGGGTTCGCGCGCTTATGCTCGCGCATGCACAACTGGTCAGGCCGCTCGAGTTTCCACTGCTCATGCGCAACCTTTACCAAGATGGCGGTGCCCTGCACGGAAGCTGCCGGGAACCTTCGGAATGCCGAAGCGCTCCCTGCATGGCCCCAACCCTCCAGAAGTGCCGGCGGGTCTGTCGAGTGACCCCCGGCAGCAAAGGTAATGAGGGGGGGGGGGGGGTCATGGGGCAGAGGGGACCTGGCTACATCATAATAATAATAATAATAATAATACAGCAAGCAAAGCACAAGCTGTAGGGTTGGAGCACAAAGAACCATATTGCTACCACCAGAGTTTTTCCCTCCCATTGTTTTGAAAATACTACACTGCCATTGGTCCAAACTATCTGCTCTGCCATTGGCTCACAGGACACCACGTGAACACGTTGCCGCACGGGAGGAAATTTTTTTGTCTTCCCTGCTGACTGACGCGCCATCGTGCTTCGTGAGTCAAAACAACAGAACCCACTGGGTCCTGCCTGATTGAGGGGAGTGTCTGGTGTGCGCCTCCGTCACCACAAGGGACTCAGACTAAGAGAAGCAAAAATTTATAAAACTTACATTTCTGAAACTCTAAAAAAATAAGGGTATTGTTCATGTCGGATGACGGAAACGGATGTACAGGGGACTCCACTCTCTCGTTCTATCAAATTGGAGTGGTAAGCCCGATATATCCCCTAGAAAATGAGCAAATTACCACTCAGTACATCATAAGGGCCTCTGGTATTCCAGGGCTCATATCGTACTAGGTACATCATTAGGGTACTGTAAAGATTAATGCCAGTTTATGATAAATACCACCCTATAGCAATAACAAGACTCCACCTGCAATATAATCAAAAGAAAAAGAGAAATATAAGAATATTGATGTAAGAAAGTACTAAAGGCATGACAAAGTTTAGCCTAAGAAGATTATGCAATGTGGCAGACAGCAAGTCTCAAATTGCTGCTAAAGTGGTGTAAAATATTGGATTAGCAATTTGGTCTATCCAAAATGCACCATGGATTTAGTAGCCTTCATAACCCACTTATCTAGGTTTTTTGGCTGTTATCGGCCAATAATAGCTACAGCAATTCAGAAAGCCTCGATAAGTGGGCGGCGAAAGCATTAATCGCCATTTTTGGCTCACGTCCAAAACACATCACCATGTGTGACACGATAAGCCCCTTATTGCCAGTTTTGAAATGTGTGCCATTCTAGTAGCCTAGATTAGGTTATCAAGGCTAATCAAGGCTCTAGAATGGCAATTTTCTCCCAACTTCCTCCCGACAGAAAAAGTTGGCGTTAAGCAGGGTGGCCCCCGGACCTGAAATTAATGCGATACTGCTCCGGAGACCCCCTGCTCACGCACACTAGTATTAAAATTGTTATTAAAACCCTGCGATCGCTGGCGAGATATGCGCAGGGAGAGGCAACCTCTCTGTGCAGCTCTCAATGCAGCTAGGCCAGATCACCGCAGATCCCCATGGATGGGAACTTTGGAGAGAGGCAAATAGCACATCATTGCTTCTCGTCAGTTTTGGGGACATATTCTAGTAGACTTCATAATGTCTTTCTGAATACTGTGATAAATACACGGAAAAAATGGCGGCATAACAGGCCCAGCGAGATGTTTTATGAAGGCTACTAGAATAGTCCCCAAAGTCATTTTATTAAGCCTGTAAATTACATGTCTTTACATTGTGATCCCACATGACCGTGTTCTATAATCCATCGATGAAACAATATGTAACCATCTTCTTTGTAAGGGATCACAGGTTATTTATTTTTAACTCCAGTCAATAGTTAGTACTTACCGTATTTCCTCGATTGTAAGACGCCTTCGATTGTAAGACGCACCATCGATTTGGCCCTTACAATCGAGGAAAATTACTTTTTCACTTACCATGTTTTAGGAGAGGTCCCATGTCAGCGGAGGATGAAGCGGATGGCGGCGGCAGGAGAGGTCCCACGTCTGAGAATGGTTGAAGATGGACAGCGGGTGGGTGTGCGGCAGCAGGACAGGTCCAAAGTCTGCAGGTGAATGAAGATAAGAAGACAGCAGGCATGCGGTGGGGTGCAGCGGCAGGAGATTATAATAGCAGGAGAGCTGAGCAGGAGCAGAGCAGCATAGGGGAACGGCTTGAGAGGTGCACACTGTAACTGAAAGTCAGACACTGGTCAACTTCCGGTGTTACAGTGTGCACCTCCCAAGCCGTTCCCCTATGTCGCTCTGATCCGGGTATTATGATCTATTAGCCGCCTCCGCCACAGCACGCCTGCTGTCTTCTAATCTTCATTCACCTGCAGACTTGGGACCTGTCCTGCCGCCGCCATCGCACTCACGCCCGCTGTCCATCTTCAACCATGTGCAATACATTGATTCTAAGGCTGAGTCCATGCTCCCTGCTTGCTCGCTGAGGCGCGCTGAGGTTCAGGGAAAGCGGGTGCTAATTGGAGAAAATTGCTGAAAAATATGGTACAGTTTTCTGGAACAAGAGTGGTCTAAGTTTTGCTGGCAGGAGAATTCTATAAATAAGCTCCTATTCTTTTATGTTTATCTTTAAACTTTTGGTACTATATATGTGGCTTATAGAAGAGTAAGCAACTCATTTATATTCTGTACATTTTTAACTCTCACTATCTTCTAATAAACTGTTAATCATGAGTAGCAGTCTTAATCATTTGTCTTTGAGACTGAATGGATTTTTTTGTTTTCTAATCCAATTAAAATTGTGATTTTGGATTTTGAAACAAACAAGATTCATTAAGTATTTACAGTAAGTAATAATTAAAAAGGTATTTATCTTTCTTCCTCTTTAGGACTATAATTGGTAATACATTGTGGCTGCAAAATCAGAAATTATGTTATGGGTTAAAGATAGTCTGCGCTTATTGGTATTGAATATTTGAGCTAGCATTACACAACACTTTCTAAAAGGCATAGATAACACTATATCAGCACCAGCCAATGGAATCGACTATTATCCTGGTTAATTGGCCACTGAAAATTTCAGTTACCATGTTTTATATTGGAACTCAAAAGTCAAAATTCAATTTGTATGCCAGAGCACTCACCTCTTTGGTTAGCAGAAGGAAATAAACTATTAAGGCATTTTGTCTATGGTAAAAGCAATTAATATAATGACATGTTCAACTTGGTGTTAGCAGAAACATTGGTTTAATTTGTGGTGGGATTTATACTTAATCCTATAATATAATAGCAGCAATGCATGTTGAATAATTATTTATTTTGCTATACCGTACATGTTCTCTAATTCACATAAGTGTGTTATTGCTCTGCTTGGATTATCTAGCATTAGGAGTACATTTCAGCAAATAAACATCAGTGTTAAATGGATAATACTTAAAATAATGACATGGTAATACAATGTTTGCTGCTGTTATACAGTTTGAAAAGAAGAAATGTAGCCTTGCAATCTCTACCGCTCCACCCCCATGCAATCTCTCTCTCCCCTCCAGGTGAAATCTCTCCCAATCTCCATGCTATCTCTCTCTCTTATTCCCCCACTATCTCTCTTCTTATCTCCACCACAATCTCTCTCTCTCACATTTCCAATGATCTTTCTCTTTCCCCACCATCATCTCTCTCTCTCTGATTCCTCTCTGCAACCGCTCTCGATTCAACCCCCCCCCTTGCAATCTTACTCTCTTTTCTTCCTCCCCGACAGGCCTACACACCTCCAGTAGCAGTGTGGAGTTTACCAGGAAGTTAAAAAGGAGTGAAAACAAGTGGACTACGTAACACCTACTGGCCCTCAATACTGGATTTGAACTACGCAGGAAAGGTGGACATTTTCTATCCCAGACCACACATCTAAGTACTAAACTACTGCTGCCATGCCGCTGCTACTATTTATATTTGCTCTGACCTCGCTTCTTTTCAAAATACACATTTCTTTCTACCAGCCCCATATCTCCAACTCTATTCATATATCTCCATCTCTCCTTTCTTCACCGCTTCTCAGTTCACATGAAGTCTTTTCTTACCTGTGCCCTTGGCACTACACAGCTATTCCCCCTGCACTAAAACACACCCCTACAAATCATCCCCACACATTCTCTTTCTATCCATGCTTCTCCTCCTTGCTTCTAGGGATATCTCTCACAATCCCGGTCCCTGCCTTATTTCTACATGATCTCGACCTCGCCTGCCAAATGCAACTTCTACTCCCTCTGGTATCAACCCCTCCAACCTCATACCCATCCCCTGCCTTCCTCCCACCTCTCTCCCTTTCTTCTGTGCCCTTTGGAATGCTTGCTCTATTTCTAATAAGTTTCTCTCTGTGCATGACTTTTTTCTTTCTCACTCCATGCTTCTTTTTGCTATAACTAAGACCTGGCTCACTCAGTCTGACTCTGCTCTGGAAGCTGCCCTCTCTTATGGTGGCCTTTCCTTCTCCCTCACTCCACACCCTCATGGCAGGAGTGGAGGTGTGGGGCTCCTTTTCTCCTCTCTCTGCCGTTACCGTACCCTTCCTATTCCTCCCTCTCCTGCTTTTCCCTCCTCTGAGGCTCACATTGTCCAGATCTTCTCTCCTCTTCCAGTCCATGTGGCGGTCATCTATAGCCCACCTGCCTCTACTCATCCCCCTTCTGCCTTTCTCTCTCACTTTGAATCTTGCCTCTCTTTCTTTCTCTCCTCAGACTCCCCTGTTCTTCTCCTTGGGGACTTCAACTGCCACATTGATGACCCCTCTATCCCTTGGGCTTCTCACTTTCTCTCTCTAACCTCTTCCTTTGGCCTTCAACAGTGGACCGCAGCCAGCATCCACAAGGATAGTCACTACCTAGAACTAGTTTTCACAAAAAACTTTTCTCTTTCTGATTTCTCCATTTCCCCCATTCCTCTCTCTGACCATCACCTCATCTTATTTTCCATGTCTCATTTCTCCCCTTCTGCATCTCCATCTACCCCTCGCTTCTGCAGAAACCTGCGTTCTATTAATCTACCAGCCTTTGATTTCGCTTTATGCTCCTCCCTCTCCTCTCTCAGCTGCTACAGACCCTGACAACCTCGTCAGGAACTACAACTCTGCCTTATCCTCCTCTCTTGATCTACATGCCCCACTTTCTTTCTGCCATCCTCATCCTTCTAACCCCTGGCTAAATTCCCACATGCACATGCTGCACTCCTCCACTCGTTCCTCTGAACACCTCTGGAGGAAATCTCACACTCTCGCAGACTTTCTTGACTACAAATTTATGCTATCCTCTTTCAACTCTGCCCTTTGTCAAGCTAAACAAACTACTTTTCTTCACTAATCAACACACACAAATCTAACCCATGCTGACTCTTCTCTGTCTTGACTCGCTACTCAAACCACCCTTAGCTGCCTCTTCTTCCTTCATCTCACCTCAGGACTTTGCTGACTATTTCAAGGAAAAGGTGGATTCCATTCGTCAGAACATCCCCTCTGTTTCCTCCTCCCATCCTACACTGCTTCCTAACTCTCCTCCTGCCTTCTTCGGCTCTTTTTCCGCTGTCACAGAGGAGGATGTATCCTCTTCTCCCTCTACCACTTGCCCTTTTGACCCCATTCCCTCCCATCTCATAAAACATATGGTATCTACTACTGTATAACCCCTACGCTCACACACATATTTAACACCTCCCTCTATTCTGGTACCTTTTCCTCCTCCTTCAAACATGCAACTATTATACCATTACTCAAAAACAGCAAGCTTGACCCTATCTCTCTTTCTAACAATCGACCTGTCTCCCTTCTGCCTTTTGCCTCCAAACTCCTTGAATGTCTTGTATTCTTTCGCTTGCTCCACTTTCTCAACACCTATTCTCTCCTAGACCCTCTACAATCTGGCTTCCGCACTGCGCACTCCACTGATCAACCCTCACTAAAATAACTAATGACCTCCATGCTGCCAAAGACAGAGGTCATTACACTCTGCTCATATTACTCAACCTCTCTGCAGCATTTGACACGTGGACCCCCCTCTTCTCCTTCACATTCTCCATACTCTTGGTATTCATAACAAAGCTCTATCCTGGAACTTTTCTTACCTCTCCCATCGTGCTTTCAGTGTTTCTTCTGCTAACACCTCCTCCTCCTCCATAGATCTCTCTGTGGGGGTGCCGCAGGGTTCTGTCCAGGGATCTCTTCTCTTTTCTCTGTATGCACTTTCTCTAGGTGACCTAATCATATCGCTTGGCTTCATTTCAAATCCAATATCACATATGCGATTCTCCTCCTCACTTTTAAAGTTTTACACTCTTCTGCCCCTCCTTACATCTCATCCCTAATTTCTCTCTATGCACCATCCCGACTCATGCTTTCTGCTCAAGGATGTCTTCTCTCTACCCCCTTTGTATCTAAAGCCCTTTCCCGCCTTAAACCTTGCTCACTGACTGCCCCACACCTGTAGAATGCCCTTCCCCTCAATACCCGACTAGCTCCCTCTCTATCCACCTTTAAGACCCACCTTAAGACACACTTTCTTAAAAAAGCATATGAGTAGCACCGTAGATATTACTTGACAGATAATACATAAAGCTTGCCCCCCTGCAGAAGCACTTACCAAAATGCCCTCCTACTGTCCTGTACGTTCCTCCTACATACCAATTAGATTGTAAGCTCCTCGGAGCAGGGACTCCTCTTCCTAAATGTTACCTTTATGTCTAAAGCACTTATTCCCATGACCTGTTATTTAAATTATTTGTTATTTATATGATTGTCACGTGTATTACTACTGTGAAGCGCTATGTATATTAATGGTGCTATACAAATAATGACATACAATACAATACAGTCCTCGAGGACCGCAAACAGGCCAGGTTTTAAGGATATCCCTACTTCAGCACAGCTGGCTCAATTAGAGGCTCAGTCATACTGAGGTTCACAGTTTAGTGTTAGGACCTGCAAATTTGTTTATACCTTGACGTTGGTATGCAGGCTTATGACGCTTTGGCCAAAGGGTTTAGCTAAATAGCCAAGAAAATATTATTATTGAAGTATTTTAACTTTATACTTATTATCATATATGTTTTGTTAATTGGATGTAGCATTGGGCACTCCTGTCTTTTGAGATATATATATATATATTGAAAAAAAATAGAAGAAAAGCGCCCGATCCATGTGTAAAATCCAAATACAAAGTTTTAATATATATAACAAGACAAATGCACACTCACAATTTGTCAATGCAAATAAAGCATTGTATGGGTGAACCCATGCACCAACATGTAGCCTGTTCGCCGACCGCTTGCTCCGTTACGTCAGACCTCACTGCTGCCGGTGTATCACGGTAGATCATCCCTCCGGCAACTCAAATGAACAGCCTGTGGTTCCTAGCGAATTCTGTTAGTATTGCGTGTGACTCAGGGAATATCTTCCCCTTCCTGGCAATTGGCGGTTCAGTTCCAAGGAGAGAAGTCACAGGAAGTGATGTAGAGTCTGTGGTGAATGCCACAGCAGGGGGCTCAAGGAGCAAGGAGGATGCCACGGACCAGTCATTCCAGATTTATCTATCTGCGCATTTTATGTACCAATTGTAAGTGCACATTTTATATGTTTTAAAAGTGATACTACACAATTTGTAGATAGACATTACGACACAATTTTCTGGTATTTCTTCTGCTTTCTGAAATCTGTTGGGGCAATAGCAAACTAGGCCTTCAGGAGGAATTAACCCTTACAGTGCCTGCCCCTAGCAGGACTTATACTGTAAGGGCCCAAGAAAAGAAATAGCGGCTATGCTATGCAAAAGTTAATTTCGTAAGAGGTCTTATAATAATGATTTAGGTGGTGGTTCTTTAAAATTCTATTTGATGTTACATTCAATTCTGTATGCTGCTTCAATTGTTTAAACCTGCAGGAGCTAACATCTAACAACCCACAACTCTGTGGTAAATAAAAGCCTGTCATTTGGTTCAAGCCTGAGGCTAACTCACTACTGCAAACACTCGTATATGCCAGTGGGTGCAAAAATGTCTGCTACATTTGTATTTTGTAGTTGAAGTCCACTTTTTTTTCTATTTGTTGTTTTTGTCACTGGCAAGCTGAGATAAATCAATACAGCCAAATTTCATTCTAAGGTGACTGTTAACTTTACTATTTAATATTAATATTATTTTTACTTATTTATTATGTATAAAATAAAGTTATGAGTTATGAGTTTTTTAATGGCTTTATGGATTGTTCAAATTACAACACCGGCTAATTTCATAAGAAATTATGTTATCATTAAAAAGTAGAAAGAATTTGCACACAACAAACTGTGCTACTGCACTGTTCATAGGCAAATCATAGCAATCAAATGAAGCACTAGTGAAAATCTTTTAGATCAATGAAAGCTTATGTCAATCAGGATATGTTTTGTGTAGTACAGTAAATATGAGTTTAAACCAATTCATTATCTTAGGATCTCAATATACAGTATGTATACAGCACAGGACATACTGTATTGCCTTGAAGCCTGTAAATACAGAATAACGTCTGTACTTTTAGTATTCTTTAGATTTATACTCTAGTATGTCTCTTGTCAGGGAGTGGTATGAGCAGCAGGGGAATTTAGCATCCTGCCTTCAATAGGCACATACTCCAAATGTTCGCTCTGCTTCTCAACATGGCAAGTCATTAGATCCGTATTATTAGTGCCTTCCCCACAGAAAGCAGAATTGTATGCCTTTTACTGGAATGCCAAGCATGGTAGGCGGAAATGATTGTACTCTTGTTACTTTATCATCAATCGAGGACTGATTCAGAATAGTGTCTTGTTAAATATATTTAATAGGGCACTATTGCCTTATCCAGTTAATTGAAAGTATACCATGAAAAGATTGCTTTACCTGATAAAAAAGAAAAGATTTCTGATTTTACAGTATGTTTTTTTGGTGTGAATTATAATAGATAGATAAATTACAGAATGATACTAATACATTTTATCTGTCATCTTTGCGGTGCATTCTGTTTCATTAAAACAAATGGAAAACATCTTATGAGTTAATTTACATGTAAATTGTTTTGACAAACCCTTTAAAGCTATTTTATGTATCATATAGGGATTAAACTACAAAGATTGAGGTATATTACATACAAATTAGGTATTTGCTGCTGTAATACAAAACTTCTAAAGCAGTAGCTGGACGAAGAGAGTGCAGAAAAACAGATAAAAGATGTCATCATGTTATGCGGATTGATACAGATAAAGTTTAACTTTTACCACAATTTTGTGAAGTTATTAACATTTGCAAAGTTTTAGTAACTTATTTTGTATTGTAAATTCTGATAAGAAAGTTATCCCTTTAGCAAATTTGGTTTACATTTTTTACTGCAAATAGCATAAATTGAGCAGAGACATTTGGGCTCCAGTTGGTAGTAGGGAGTAGTGCGCAATGCTGTGCTGTGGTATGGTGACTAGGGATGGGAACTGGAGTCTACTGGGCTGCCTAAGGAAAATTGATTGCAGGCAGCTAGGGCATGTAATTGTCATTATCCCTAGTGTGACTATCTATCTGTCTGTATATATGTTATATCTATAACATATATTAATAGTTCTAAATAGGTGCACTCACGATACCAGGTAACAAATCGGCATGGGTGCACAGCAACAATGGTCCCACTGAATGCAGAGCCACAAGTAGATTCAAAATAGAAAAAGAGGCACACCACTGACCTATCAAAAAAAAATAATATATATATATATGTATTACACATGTATCAACGTGTCGATTCATGTGCGAACCTTTTTCAAGATAGTGTGTAAGTGACAGTGCATGTCTTATATACTCACGCCGTTTCGCATATGCCGCGCCCATAGAGGATATATAATACATGCACTGTCACTTACAGTTTATCTTGACAAATGCTCGTGTAACGACTAGCGACTATGGCCTGGTCAGCTCGACTTAGTTTGGTGAGTTTGAGGTGCCTTGCCCTGCTTGGCAAGTACTACTCTGGAGCTACCTCATCGTACAAGATACTGGGACCTCGAGGAACAATCAGTTTCTGTTCTATCTCTCTAAACCGGTGATCTAACTCATCCTCCACCTCTTGCGGAGTGAAAGAACCAGCCGCCCCCAAAATGATCTACTACATTGTTCTTAATTAACAAGAACCGCGTACGGTCCATCCCCTTGTGGTACCCGGTGAACAAAGGCGCCCACCATTTGTCGCGGTGTTCGTACTCTGCGGAATGACTAGTGCGTTCTACATCAGACTCTACCTGTGATGATACACCGGACGTACCCGCATCAGTAGATCGCGAGCAATCTCTCCTTCCCTTGGCATTATAATACGTAGTGGGGTTCATTTTGTGCACCACTTTGCTGGTAGACCCAGCCTCTACTGGAGTGTGAGACCCACGGGCCCACCCTCTAGCTGCAGGAGAAAACGGCACAGGTTTAGGTACAGGTATAACACATGAATATGGTATCTCCCCATCAGACCCTTCATCACTCAACTCCCAGTCCCGCAAGTCCTTGGAGTATTTGGGGTGTTTACATAACTTATCCCTGGTAGGTCCCGGTGGCGCCACTTGTGATGGGGCAGGGGCAGTGGCCGGGGCAGAGGAACTATTGGCCGGGGCTGGGGGAACGTCCAAGGCATTGTCCAGCAAGCGGGTGACACCGCGCCAAAGAAACTTATGCTTAGAGGCACTCCCCGCCATACTTCTGGCTTCTCGGGAGGGGCCTCGACTCTGTAGGGCAGCCAGGGCAATGGCGGAGTCTAGGCTTTGAGAGGAGAACACTCCTCCAGGCCTTTGCTTTCTGGAGGAACTGGAAACAACATCATCAGAATCGCCTGCAGAATCTCCACCCGCCCTGGGGTCACGCACCGGAAGTGCATCGAGGACCTGCGGGGGCGGTGGCGGAGCAGCCGGTACACGGTCGAACAAGTAGGCCTCAAGCCTCTCTTTCTCGTTTGCCGGGCTTGCGGTCTGCGCTGGGCGGGAGTAAGGGGGTGGTGGAGTCTCCTTACCGCTCCGCTGCTTTTTGATGACATCGGGCTCCTCTAGGATCGTCTCGGTCTCCGTCTCCGCCGCACTGGGAGTCACCATGGCGGTGGGACTCTTACTGGCCTCCGGCCCCACCAGCGCTCGCCGTCGGATGGCTTCCGGACTTGTCTGCTCTCTCTTGATGCCTTTGGGGTGGTTCGCCGGTAGGCGCATCGCCACCGATGCCACGCCAATCTCCTCCTCCGAAGAAATCACGATCGGCTCCTCCGCTGGGGAGTCACCTGGTTCTTCGGCGATACAACCAGTGGGTATAGGTACAAAATGTTCTCGCTCTGGTACCTCCACTGCGGTCATGCTCTTCTCTGTTGCCAGCTCGCTCAGTTCAATAGCGGGCTGAGCCTTGGTTCCTCCTACTTGGGTATAACGGGGAACCAGGGCAGTCTTTTTTTTGCCTTCCGTCACCTCCATCAATGTTCCCAGAGAGGCACTCCACGGGGTTCTGAACAAAAGCCTCGGCTCGTTCGGCCAAAGGTAAAACGTGCCACATTGAGGGCATCGGGCCTTGGTGCTGGGTACCACGCCCGGTATCCCGCAGTGAACGCACAAACACCGAATGTATTCATGCCAGCTACCTCCACTACCAGTAGACCTCCTGGTACTTGGCAGATGGAAGTATTCATCTCAGACATGGTTCGCTCAGGGTGGGAACAGCTCAGTGTTCCAGCTCCTTGCTCCTCGAATGCCAGACAAAAGTGAAGCACTTCGCTCAGGTTTCCGGTCCCTCCCTTCGCTGGGGAGGACTCTCCTGATTGGTTCTCCTTGTGCCCCCTCCCTCTGGTGGAATCCAGAGGCGGGATATTTTCTTCTTCAGCGTGACGTGGCCTGGCTTTCTGACCATTCACGGCACAGGTGGGTGGGCTTTCTGCTTTCGCGCCGCTCCGCTCCCCTTGCAAAGAATCCGGGTTTGGCGCCAAATTATTACACATGTCACGCCACATTCTCCTAAAGTCTCTGTGCACAACGCACGTGCTTGTTCCAGGCTTGGCGGGAACCGCCATTTTAGATCACTCTTCTTGCTCCACGGAGCACATGTAGGGATGGACGCCATCTTGAATGAGTCCTCCAAACGCCCATGTGCCCTATCCTCAATGTCTAACGGGTATCTCATACCTAAATACTGACTGACTGCCAACTGTGTGCTCTGCATTCTGTTTCTCACTAACTTGAGGTGGCTTGTACCCCAGGCTCAGCGGAACTCCTCTCCTCCATGCTATGGTACCTCTGCTCTAGGTACGGGCGTCTCCTACTTTTGGCCACTCATAGCGCGGGCCCTGGGCCATGGTCCCTGGACTGGTTAACAGGCTGACCCCCCCCAGTTGCCTCACGCTACCTGCCTCAAGGGACTCGGTCAGCTCTAACTATTCACCCTTCCTACGCCACCTCCTATGGTGCCCATCCTTCTCCAACACTTGCACAGAGAGTGCATCTCACTCTGCCCATTCCGCCTTGCTATAAGCCGGTCCTGTTCTGACACATCTCTCAGCAGCGCCTCCAAATGTAACCCTGCTTCCCCCCTTCCCCCAGACTCTACGGTGGTGTCTAGGGTGCATGAGGGCAGATTACATGCGGTGTGGTGCATACCTGTGGTACACAGGAGGGCCTGAGCTTCCCGCGATGGTATTGGGGAGCCAGGACCAGACTTCTGGGGTGGTAGCCTCCATGATCTCTTAGTGGTGCAGCGCCTCCATCTTCTATACTCCCAGGAATATGGGACAGGACCTGTATAGAAGAACCCCTTGGGTCCCAGGGTAATAGCTTCCAATGCACACACAGTCTTTGGGTAACAAAGGATAGTCTCTTTTATTGGCAGATCAGCAACTCCCAACGATAGTGGCTTCCAGTAGCCGCAACAACAACAGCTAAGCTGTACTTATTACTCCGCTCTCCTCCCACACAGATAATTCCTCCTCTCCTTCCCTCCAAGTCTCTCCTCCGACTGGATGGTCTGTGCTAGGGCTTCAATACCCCGTGGCCCACCCCCGAGGTTATCCTCGTGGTGGGGCTTAGATTCTCCCCATCACCCCAGGCGGTGGGGTGAGGGCATTGATCCACCAGATCTATAGCTCTATCAGCTCTACTCAGGGAAGCTGAATCTCTCCACTCCTCTCTCTGCTCCTGCACTCTGCGCAGGGAAGACCGCGGTCTCCTCCAACTCCTCGGACCGATCCGCAGGATTCTTCGACTCACGGCATAACTACTTGCCCTGCAGACTCTTGCATAACCTCGAGCATAACTAACCAGCAACTCCAGACCCGCGGTATAACTAACCCAGAACTCGCCGGAGTTGGCTGCTAAATATAGAGCTAGCCCCACCTCTCGTGACATCAGCAGGACCTCCCCTCTTACTCACGCCTGCAGCAGAGTCCAGGCCTGCATCTACCACTCAGGACATGGCTATGAAGGGGGAAAACCCAGGATTATTACTGGTGCCTGATCTTAACAGGACCTACCACAGTAGAAGGGAGATAGGTATAGCCTGTGCTATTTACAGGGGGCTACACTCGCAAGCGGACCGAAACGTTGATGCTTGTGCAATACATTTTATAATCTTTGGAAGACCAGTGGAGTGCCTCTTTTTCTATTCTTGATCTATTTTTAATATCTATATCATAAAAATAAGATGGAGAACAGTTAATGAGATGTCTATTAATAGAGAGAAAAGCAAACGTCTACTACTAAATGTAGTGAACTTTCCCCCACCCCATGGGAGATGTGTGGCTACGCTGTGTGTGGTGCAGTGCGATACCTGTGGCTCACAGGAAATCTGAGCCTCTGCTGCTGGAAACCTGGGGTGCATCCGAGTGATGCTCGGTAGCGCCTCCAACTGTATGGGCTTCTATTATGTAGAATAACCCCGTTACAGGACACATAAGAAATACACACTTGGTATAAGATAACGGTTTTACTATAGGCAACCAAAAGATAAGATAACACACATATATACAGTCCCAACAACTGGGCAAAGCATGGCCGTATCCTCCAATACTTTGTTCCCCGCTATCTATCTCTCTGCAGAGGGAAAGATGCAGCCCTATTGGCTGTACTGGGCCCGTCTATGCAGAGGCTCATGGGACTTGTAGTCCATGCTGGGAGCCCATTCCCATTGGCCGCCACTCACGCGCTTGTCACTGCGCATGCGTGACCTATTGCGCATGCGTGCGCAACTACATTATGACGGCGCCCTGCACAGGGAGCCGCTGAGAACCTCTGGCGATGCCATCACCCACCGCCATTGCCCGCAACCCTCCCTGCATTCTCCCCATCCTCCGCTGCCGGCCGCAGTGGAAGGTAAGGGGATGGAGGGGGACCCAGGGGGGAACCGGGTCACATAAAAAACAGACAAGTACATATTCAGCAGTACTTTCACTAACACACCAAAGTATAGCAGCGATACACTTTTTGTTAACTGTTGAAGAAGATAGCAGAATATGTAAATGTGCTGCAAACACAAGACAAAAAAAATAATATAGATAGTACAGTGTCTAGAACAATAGGGGCCTCTTCTAGGAGCTTTGAATTTTTCATTGCCTATTTTGACATGTTCAGAAGTCACAGAAAGGAATTTGTGAAAAGGCTATTCTCTATTGGAAATTGATGTTTTGAAATTGCGTCTCATAATAAAAAGCAACATCCCAATGCTTTACACCCAATCGTGCAGTTTGCATTTTGTTTATTTTAGAAGTGTAGGGGAATACTCTGGTGAGACTAAGGAGACTATGCAGAACGCTCCGATAAGTAGGTTTTTGCCAGCTTCTCGCCAAAAATGCCTATAGCGACTCAGTAAGCAGCGAGAAGCTGGCGAGTATCTCAAAACTCTGCGGGGTTTTTTTGGCGAGAAAAAAAAATCGCCAACTGTGTGGCGAGATGCCCTTTCTCACCACTGATCAACAGCTTCTCAAACTTCTGATATTCTAGGAGCCCCATCAGCTTCTCGCGGCTTATCGTCCCTCTAGAATTGAGATTTTCACGCCAAATGGCTCGCAAGCGCACCCACTCTTCACCTCCGCAAAGGTCTGTCAAATGGACTGTATCCCCTCTTACAGGATCAAGGATCAATACACAGCCCGCAAGCTGCCCCAATCTTCACCCCCTCAAGGGTCCCTCAAATGAGTTGTATCTCTCCTCAAGCCGTCCCAATATACCACCGCCACGAACAGCACACAAGTGAGCACGTGACTTTAGATATGCAACCAGGGTAAATACACATGGCTACTCTATCCTTGATCCCTTTCTCCTCTTCAAGGAATCAGTGAGTTAGTATTAACCCAACTCAATTGCACATCATAACCATCCACTGCCACCACCTGAGGTTATGCAGATATGATAAAAGATCTTAGACTAAAATATTCGCCAGGGCCTCAGGTCCCTGTTTATTATAGGAAAAACTTTGCACTCTAACACAAAATCAGTTGTAGTAACATGTGCCCGAATTCGTAAGTTATTATCTTCAGAGCGTGCATTAGTTCATACAGAGCCCAAAGCATTACTTATTAAATGTTTTAATATATATAAAAATACAGTGCTTAGATTACAGAAAAGGTTTTACAAAACAAACATACAGTTATTTCAATATAAGGCAGAACAGCTTCTTAAAATAAAATGATAGACATAAAAGAAAATCTATACAGTACTTCACCACATGACATAGATTTTCCCCCAGAGAGGTCGCTGGTAAGAAACATTGAAATATCCCGTATCTGCTCTCAAATACTCCTCTGTAGATATCTACCCCCCACCACTCTTGCTCAGCCTTAAATACAGTTATTTCCCCTTGAACACAACCTAAACCCAGCCCCTGTCCTAAATCAGTGGTGAGGTTGACAGTCTTCCCCAGAGTAAAACTCCTCCCACCCAAGGACGTTTAAAAACTGCTTTTCCTATCTAAATAACTTCATAACTTCTGTTCAGTAATACTTACTGGCACGCGATACATATTAATACATTCCGGCATGCATGACACTCCCAATAAGACTAAATATAACCGTGTAATACTAAAATTAAGAGAGATATTAATATCTGTCTCTTAGTACCTGCTAGACGTCATGTGTTTGCAATCATTATTTGCGACTCGGTCCCACGTATACACACATGTTACTTTCAGTATGTTCAGCAGAGGATGTCTCATGATATTCTTATATTTAATAAGGTCACTCATTCTGATACCTTCTGTAGCCACACCCCTGGCCCCCATAAAACCCCTTATCAAGAAATGCTTTGAAGCTGGGCCTCCTGTGTAGAGAACGTTTGTCACAGATGCTATATTTCACACCCAATTCTCCAGACATAGGCCTAGCTGTCTCTACCACCAATATACCCTCGGCCTGCAAATTAGGTATTAACATACACCAAACCCCCTCTGTACTTTTCACACCCAACTTCAATCAAGCCTTTTGAAGCCTAGATATTTCTGAAAAGACACCACCCATATTTGTATTTTCCAAAACTGTAGCTCATTAACCCCTTAAGCCCCAGAGGGATTAAAAATACCCAATATCTCATGACATTATCCTGACAATAATCACAAATGTTTGTTTACAAGTCTCATTTATGTTCATCTTTAACATATTTAAATAAGTATATTGAGAGTGTTGTCAAATAGTGTCACTGGTTACATACAGAAAAATCGTTTCAACCGTGGCAAACATATGTAATAACACATTTATTATGTAATTATTGAACAATGTTTTTATTCCTATGTTCAATAAAACTAATGTATATTATTTGAAAAACAAACTTATATAACTTCCTATTATAACTAATGAATGATTAAATGTTGTTTGAGTATATTTGGGATTATGTTTAGGGAAATGTGAACATGTTGCATCGAATATGTATACTGTACATTATCCTCAAACGTTAATTGCCAATACAATGTATGGTTGTTGGCTACGTGAGAGATCATGTCATTCGAATCAATGTTTTTATACAGGTACTTACTAG
Source organism: Ascaphus truei (assembly GCF_040206685.1). Taxonomy (NCBI): domain Eukaryota; kingdom Metazoa; phylum Chordata; class Amphibia; order Anura; family Ascaphidae; genus Ascaphus; species Ascaphus truei. Next base: position 311,080,555 of record NC_134485.1, read on the forward strand.
GCCATGCAAATGAACACATTTTAATTGATTGGTAATACACATGTATCTTATTTTGTTGACAGGTTAATTTACATATTTAATTATTTATAGTCGCATGTCTTCATTACATAGGTACTTAAACTCATCTAATTCAAAATTTACTTGGAGGTAGACTTGGCAGATGAAGGGATTGAGCTGAGACATTTTATGATTAGAAGAAGAATAGTTGCTTGGGAGGAGAGGAGGAGAGGAGGAGAGGAGGAGGAGAGGAGGAGAGGAGGAGAGGAGGAAAGGAGGAGAGAGTGGAGAGACAAGTAAAGGAGAGAAGAAAGGATAGGGTGGAGAGACAAGGAGAGGATAGGAGAGAGGAGAGGAGACAGGTCGTGCCACGGCTACATTTATACTGGAATGTACTTTTTTAAAGGGACTTAGTGAGGATGAAAATTTTATAAGATATTGATTGAGTTCAGCAGCAATCTCAGCTCTTTATGGAGAGTTAAGAGATGAATTGGATTGAACAACAGGCAGAGGTCATGCAATCCCTGGCGTTGTTAAAATGCTGTGCTCATTACATTTTCTTGCTTCAGCGTCTTTTCAGACAACTGTGGGCATAGTAGGAGGGGTCTCGCAGTCGTCATTCTTGCCGGCCCTTAGCCAGTTTCTATGTGCACTGAGTAGACGTATGCTAATGTTAATATGCTTGTGTTAAAAATGTACCTAATTTTTGGTATGCAAATATAATACATATTTTTAGGAAACAACAATTAATTTTTCACAATTAGGTGACTTTAATGTAAGAAATCAAATCATTTGACATCATCAGAAATGATAAGCCACTCACTGTTTCATATATTTTGATGAACCCGCCAATACACAGTGACAGGTATTCTTTGACCAATAAAATTAACAAAACATTCAAACTTGTACTTACAATGGCTTATCCAAAGTCCATAATAGTAGTGTTTCCATGTTTGTTGATGTGGGCATGTAGTGACTTGCATTTTAATCCACGACATGTGCGGATGTGCATTCGTCCTCAAGTTTACACGCAATCATGCACATGCGCAAATTAACTTTTTTCACTATGCATGCGCTCCAGCACACACAACCATTGAATCCCCACATCAGTTGCATGCATCCAAATTCATCTTTATCTTATGTAAGTTTAAATGGTTCTTCTAAATAAAGCTCTGACACATTTGCATGTTTTACAGCAACATTATTTGAACTGCAACATCATGTTAAGGAGCCTATTTGATGTAACACAGAGGTGCCATTGATGAAATAGTGAGTATGAAATGTTTATATGTAATGTATATGTTCTTGAATATTATATCATGTCATTTTGTAATACGTTATAATAAATGTTATAACATTTGCCTCTACATTCTTAGGACATGTATTGTCCAAATAATCAATCTTAACGTTCTATATGTAATTTTATCTTCATCTATGACAAATATAGAAACAAAAGTTTGTAACTGGTAGCAGGAATATACATACTAATTGCATGTCAAACATTTAACAAATAAATTTGTGTTTAATATAAAGAAAGCGTTATCTTGCATTAAACTGGCAATGGATGGAAGGGAAGTAAACATAATTATGGCCCTATACAAAGCATTAGTAAGACCACACCTTGAATACAGTATGGAGTACAATTTTGGGCACCAATCCTAAGAAAAGACATTATGGAACTAGAGAGAGTGCAGAGAAGAGCCACCAAATTAATAAAGGGGATGGACAATCTAACTTATGAGGAGAGGCTAGCTAAATTAGATTTATTTATATTAGAAAAGAGGAGTCTAAGAAGGGATATGATAATTATATACAAATATATTTGACGACAATACAAGGAGCTTTCAAAATAACTATTCATCCCATGGGCAGTACAAAGGACTCAGGGCCATCCCTTAAGTTTGGAGGAAAGGAGATTTCACCAGCAAAAAAGGAAAGTGTTCTTTACAGTAAGGGCAGTTAAAATGTGTAATTCATTACACATGGAGACTGTGATGGCAGAAACAATAGATTTGTTCAAAAAAAGGTTGGACATGTTTTTAGAAAGGAAAAGTATACAGGGATATACCAAATAAGTATACATGGGAAGGATGTTGATCCAGGGATTAATCTGATTGCCAATTCTTGGAGTCAGGAAGGAATTTATTTTTCCCCCTATTGAAATATCATTGGATGATATGACTCTGGGGTTTTTTGTTTTCCTTCCTCTAGATCAATAAGTTAGTATAGATATAGGAAAAGTATCTTTCGTCTAAATTTAGCATAGGTTTAACTTGATGGACGCACGTCTTTTTTCAACCTCATCTACTATGTACTATGTAAATATCTAATCATTACTACCCTTAACATTTTACTTGATGATTATGCTAGACAGTGAATTAAGCATAAACCTAAACTGTTGTTGAAGATGTTCTTTTAGCCTCGTCAAATCAGATATTAGTACTGTCGCTGTTCGATAATAATTTCTGTAAAACAAATAAGGATAATTAAATATATATTTATGAAAAATATGATTGTGTAGAACCATGCGTAACACAAAATATAATGTATGCAACATTGTATACATTAATGCAGAGATGCGCAATATTTTCGGCTCGCCCCCCCTTCCCTTACCTCCCTTACCTTCTCTTCGTCTCCCGGCATGAAATGACGCCGCGGGGTCACGTGACGTCACATCGCCATGGCTATGTGACTTCACATGACCCCGCAGCATCATTTGATGCAGCGTTGCCATTGTGAGGAATCACTGAAGAGAAGGTAATCGAGTTACAGAGGCTTCACACGATCCCCCATCATTAATTTAAATGCCTGGGGGAAGAGCGCGGGGCCTCTGCAACCGCAAAGGCACACATAGCAAATATTGCTCAGCCCAGTTTGCGCAATGCTGCGTTAACGCATAAGGTACACTTCTGTTAATATTTATGTGTAATATAATAAAACTTTTATCATTGCACTTATAAAGTGCTGATCGTAGTTCGCTGACTATAAGCGTCTCTTATGTCGCTCAGGATAATGGCCGTGCAATAAGGAAGTTGCGCATGGATGTGAGATGGGCGTATTCAGGCATATTCTCATTGTGTCGAGTCTGCATCGATACTTTAGCACTTATACACTTAACGTTAGGATGATACATCGATATTATGAATATGAAAAGATCGATTGTAGTAGAACACATCGATCTGCTATTTAAGTCATCATTTGTCACTGTGCATATGATATTTATGCACATATGGAATTAGAGAATGTAAACTTTTTTTCAAATCATCCATTTCTTTAAGTTTGCATGATATGTTTTCAAAGTTAACATTGTACACATTAGCGTGTCTGTCTGTTTGCGGAAGCGTTATTTATATTATGCAGATTACATGTTCATTTTAAATAAAGTAATCAACAATAATGCTAACATTATAGTACATGACATGTACCTGATTGCAAGAAGTTAACAATGTCCTTGCTGGGATCCATTATTCCATGCAGGCATATCGTGTACGTACATAGTTGAGGTCATAATTGCATTGCGATGTATATAATTTTCGTTTCCACCGTTGCTTGTTTGCCCATCATTGTTTTCTGCACAGTAAACGGGCTGAGCCATGGATGGAGTTTGGCTAATGTATCCCCCTGCACACTGTTATGGTTGCTGGAAGTTTTGAATGTTTCCATAGTAGTTAGCTCCGTCTTCCAAATAATACTGTGTGTAGAACTGTGCTGTAGCCTCAGATGAGACACCACTCTGTGAACGGCGATTTTTCTTGTAATAACTGTTGAATAATGTATTTGTCTTTGGATAGGTGCCATGATCAAACCTACGCTGCCACAATTCATTTACTTTCCAACAACCGTTTCTCTGTCCAGGACGTGGTCTTGTTCGAATAAAGCATTCATGAATAGTTACGTTTCGTCTAATTTTTCCATTTGTTGGGGTGAGTATCTTCTTTGTAGTATTGGTATTTTCCTGTAATATATTCATATATTTCACGTACAGTTGCTTTATTATCGTCCTGGAATGCAATTGCTTGAAAAATTATATTTTTATAGGTATCTTCTGAACTTTCTTGAAGGGTGGATGGACACGTCATGTCTAATACCATGAAGAATTTACTTGAAAATGAATCCATGAAAACATTTTGCATTATACAAGAAATGGCAACTTTTTATCTATGTTAAATGATGTTGAAGGTCACAATACAATGGAGAATGTGTACGTACAGTATAATAGTCTCCCTCAGCAGATGCATGAAGTTACTGGCTTTAAAAAATCTTCTACATATAAATATGTCACACTTGTTAAGTGTGGAGTATAATACTCAATATAGAAAATATTGTGCCTATAAAATATTTATTCAAACTTTTGTGATTGTCCATTGCTATTTCAGCATGAAAATATCTTTGTATTTATTATAGCTATATTGCTCTCTCAAAAGTGTGTATTGATTAACATATTTTAAAGTTTTTACTACAGAACAAATATTAATCAAATTAAGTGTAAATATCTATAGGCACACTGAGTTACAATCTCATGTGTTATACAATGGATAATGTGTACTTCTATTGTATTAGAAATGTGCATAACACATGATATGATGTGGATGTAGTATTCATTGTAAGTTGAAACAATATATCTAAATAGTAATTTGATTTAATTGTGCACTACATAATTTGTGGCTAAAAATCCATGACATCCATGTAAGTAATTCACTTAACTATATTAGTAACAATAACCGTTTAAGCTGTTCTTGTGTCCACTATATCACTTTTTACTAGTAAAAATCCATGCATTGTATGTAATATAATGTGTGTATTTTCTAATTACCATGTGTTGAAAGTACTGTATGTCATGTTTCGACATCCATGACTGGATGATGTTATAAATGTTCATGTTTTAGCAACATGTACTGTACTACGTGTTGTATATGCATGGACATAATTTGTTCAACAAATGTATAAATTTGCAAGAATAGAACACTAATTGGACCATTTCTTGTTAATACACAATAACAGCAACAACAACAAAGTACTGAACAGTCATATTTTTTATTTTTGACTGCAAGTAATCGGATGTTTCATTTGTTGATCTTCTGGACGTAGTGTATCTCGGCGACGTGGTTTGCACAATTTTGCAATAACATTTTAGTATTCCTGTGTTGTGTTCGGGGTCACGATGGCTGAAGGTGGGTCTGATATGGAAGTAGGTATGCTCATTATGTTTGGAGGTTGGTTTGGCATTGGTGTTGGCGTGGTCATGCTGGTTGAAGGTTTTCTGGCATTGGTGAGGTCATGCTGTTGAAGGTATGTCTGGCATTGGTGTTGACGTGGTCATGTTGGTTGAAGGTTGGTCTGGCATTGGTGTGGTCATGCTGGTTGAAGGTTGGTCTGGCATTGGTGTTGGCGTGGTCATGCTGGTTTAAGATTGGTCTGGCATTGGTGTTGGCATGGTCATGCTGGTTGAAGGTTGGTCTGGCATTGGTGTTGGCGTGGTCATGCTGGTTGAAGGTTGGTCTGGCATTGGTGTTGGCGTGGGCAGAGTGGATGTTTGTTCGTGTGTTAACCATGTGGAGGAGTGTGGGCACCAATGTGTTCTCCTATTTCTCTTATGTCCAGTTTTATGTTTTTTCGCAGGTGGTTAGGCTATTTCCACTTCTGGTGATGCCACTATAGCAGTTTGCAGACACACTTCCATGTGTGTTTATGCGTAGAGGATTCTTGTTCTGGAGCAGATTCCATTTCTGTTTCTGGACACGATTCTATTCCTGGCACTGGACACGATTCCATTCCTGGCTCTAGATACGGTTGTATTCCTGGCACTGGACACGATTCTATTCCTGGCTCTGGACACTATTCCATTTGTGTTGTTGGCTAACACGGCATTCGTGGTTGTGGAGACACTTCTATTGTTTGATCACGTTGGCCAGTAAATTTCGCAGGAGATAATAGGGCTTCCTGGAATGAGCCTACATATGAAGCAGGAAAGAATAAAGATGCCAGTGCAGAGTACCGAAGGTAATTTTGTTTGTCCAAACTGGAAGCAATGAATTTCATGAACTGATTATGTATGGTGAATTCTACTCTATTCTTCAGCAAAATTTCTTTCATCTGTCGAATTTCACTCACCTTTTTCTCATGAACAACCATCAACTGCTCATGACGTAATACCTGGGTTTGCATTAAACATTCTTCTGCTCTTTCAATTGAATCCAAGTTCTCCTGGTGGGCGGGATCAGTGTTCACATGAGCAGGTTGGTGATGGCTATCACAGGACTATCCATTAATGATAAGCATAGAGAATCCCATTAAACTCGGTATCTGTATAAAAAACAATATTATAACAAAATTAATTTATTGACAAAGATTAAATGACCACCACAGTTACTGTAGTTGTTCCAATGCCTGCTGAGTCAATGTGCAATAATAACTTCTATTTGACACAAAATAACATTGTTAAGTCAATAGATGATGAACAATTGGGCATCAGTCATTTTAGCACCATGGAAACAAAGTACTCCATGTGACATGCATCAAAATATCTAACATTTCTGTGATGTAATCATTAATTATTTTGATTTAAAACATCAACAACACTATTTTATATGTTGCTGCCACATCACGTGTTTTTGTATTGAAGAAGAAAGTCTGTCTATTTCAGTCACACTTGCAACTGTCTCAAGGTCATATGCAAGTGTACCTGTTGCATAGAAGGTGCTAAACTATTATATTATACTGTAGTATTTATTGATGTGCTCACCTTCAATTAATGGTAATGACTCGTATGATGCAGGAGATGCCATATGTGAGGTGACGTCTGCTGCAGTTGGTGGCACATCTGATCTGAGCTGGGAAGCTGGGCAGACTATGGAGTATATAAAAGGATTTTGTTACTAAGCAAGTATATGAACGTTTAATTCTGTTACTTAAATAATGTTATGTATTAATGTATCACCTCTCCAAATATTTAAATTATTTGAAGTGTGAAAATCATCACCAGTTTATGGTACATAGCAAGAATGTTTGTATGTAACAAATGAAGTATAACAAATATGTTCATATGTTATCATATAATGTTAATATATATATATATATGAAGGGGTGGGTAATAGTGTACATTTTGAATCACATAATAAATATTTAACAATTACACAAAATAATGCTGCAAAATTCTGGGCATTACTGAAATCCCTGCTCTCTGATTGGTTAAAATTCCGGGCATTATTCATTCAGTAATGCCCGGAATTTTTGCAGCTTGAAAGGTATTTATTTCAATGTGTTTATTTCCAACCAATCAGTTTTTCTTTTTTGTCAGAGACACGACAGGGGATTGGTCCATATGTAGGAACAGCTCTTAGAAAGGGCAGGGGATTGGTCCGTATGGAGCAGCAGGCAGTGACTCCTCCCCCTCCCGAACAGAGCCGACAGATTCAGTGAGGAGGGAGATGGAGTGTGTACTGTAGCTGCAAAAAGTGGCTCTCTGCAGTTTGTTTGTGGCTACAGTTTCTGTGTGTATGTGTTTGTCAGTCAGTGTGTCTACAGCAGTGTGTGTCAGCAGCAGCAGTGTTTGTTTGTCAGTGTGTCAGTGTGTCAGTAGCAGTTTTTGTTTGTGTGTGTCAGTGTGGCAGCAGCAGCGTTTGTGTGTATTTGTGTCAGTGTCAGCAGCAGCAGTGTGTGTCTGTGTGTCAGCAGCAGCAGTGTTTGTGTGTTTGTATGTGTCAGTGTGTCAGCAGCAGCAATGTGTGTGTGTGTCAGTGTGTCAGTGTGTCAGCAGCAGTGTTTGTGTGTTTGTATGTGTTTGTATGTGTCAGTGTCAGTAGCAGCAACAGTGTTTGTGTCAGTGTCATCATCATCATCATCATCAGCAGCAGCAGCAGCAGCAGCAGCAGCAGCAGCAGCAGCAGCAGCAGCAGCAGAAGCGAGTGTGTCAGTGTGTCAGCAGCAGCAGTGTTTGGGTCAGTGTGTCAGTGTAGCAGCAGCAGCAGCAGCAGCAGCAGCAGCAGCAGCAGCAGCAGCAGCAGCAGCAGCAGCAGCAGTGTTTGTGTGTGTTTGTGTCACTGTGTCAGTAGCATTTGTGTGTGTGGTGTGCTGTTGTGTTGTATGTGTGTGTGTAGCAGCCGAGTTTGTATGTAGCAGCAGTTTGTTTTGTGTAGACCTGCTGTGTTGTGTGTAGAGCTGCTGTGTATGGTAAGAGCTGCAGTGCGTGTGTCAGTGTGTCAGTAGCATCTGTGTGTGTGTGGTGTGCTGTTGTTTTTTATGGGTGTGGCAGCAGCAGAGTTTGCGTGTAGCAGCAGTTTGTGTGCATATAGACCTGCTGTGTTGTGTGTAGAGCTGATGTGTCTCTGTGTGTGTTTAGAGCTGTAGTGTGTGCGTGCGTGTGTGTGTGTGTGTGTGTGTGTGTGTACACAGAGGGGGCAGTAGTTGTGGATATAGATAGCTGCAGTGTAAGTGTTTATAGAGGTGCTTTCATTTATTTACCATTTTATTTTAATAAAAAAATCTATATAACTATACAAAAGTGTCTTATTTTTGAAAAAGCCTACATTTAGCCTATAATAGTAATAATCCCCTCAGGACAGGGCATTACTGGCCAATAATGCCCTGGCTGGGTTAAAGACCCTCGGCTTCGCCTCGGGCCTTCAACTCTTCCAGCCAGGGCAATATTGGCCAGTAATGCCCTGTTCTTCAGGGATTATTACTTAAGTAATGACATTGTTAATTTTTTTGTATTCATAATTGATGAGAGTTGTGAAAACAACAACAAAACTGTATTACTATGAAATTGTTTTAATCGACACAAATAATTACCTTCGGGAAACGTATGATCATACACCGCGATATCCATATCCCCTGGCAAGCCTTCAACCTGAATGGGCGGCAATCTTGCCCTCAACTGCTCCTCCCGTGGAGTCAGGTTTAAATTGGGTGCAGGAGGTCCTCCCCCTGTGCCTGAAGCATGTAAATGTTGTGAGTGTAATTTGTATTTCAATTTCTTTTTGATATCATCAAACCTCTTGTGACAGTTATCATGACTTCGAACTTGATTACCACTGCCAGACACAGACACTCGAATGGGTTCCCACAATTCCCTTTTCACCAATGCTGATGTCTTTCCTTAAAATATACAGAAAATAACCTTGATCATAGACATATCTTCAAATATATGTTTAAAATGTTTACAAATGTGTGAACTCAGATAAAATTTATTTGAGATGATGTTTTGCCAGAGTGTACTGTATGTTAAGCACATGTATATAAAAATTATTTGTAGGCATATGTCACACAATTAATATATATGTAACTATAATATTAAAATCAAAACTGTTCAGGGCACTCAACAGGGGAAATAAAAAGGAAATCAACTTATCTGGTCAGTCGTGGTGCTGCGGTGCAGCCAGGATCACCATCCAGCAACAGAAATAGATAGGCTCCTAACACAAACAGTCTGCAGCACTCACCAATTCAAAAGATTACATTTAATGAAGCAACACAAGCATCAGAGGGTAACCACAGGAAAAAGAAGCGACGTTTCGGACCTCAGTCCCTTCTCAAGCTCCCCCACTGGGAGCGTGGGGGAGCTTGAGAAAGGACCGTGAGGTCCGAAACGTTGCTTCTTTTTCCTGTGGTTACCCCCTGATGCTTGTGTTGCTTTATTAAATGTAATCTTTTGATTTGGTGAGTGCTGCAGACTTTTTGTGTTACGTAACTATAATATTCACATACTATTGTACAATGCATCTATTTGTAACATGGTTGCTAAGACTATAATATAACATGTTTACATATACACAATGACATTTATGTTAATGTCAGTTCTATGTGAATGACGACAAATGATATTCGTTACAAGATAAATTGTGAAATTCATTGCTAATGAATTTCTTACATACTAAATGTCCTAACAGGCGATCATAATTCTCCAAAATGCACATAATTAGGTTTTCCTCATCGTTGAATTTTACATTCCTTTTATTGGCAATAGTATTCTCCTGCCCAGATCCAAACACAGGTTTGCTATTGACTGCTCTATGTCTTCCAATTCAAGAGAGTGCAGGAGTATTGCACTCTCACCACCACCAGTCACCCTACCACCACCAGTCACCCCACTACCACCAGTCACCCTACCACCACCACTCAACCTGCTCCACCAGTCACCCCAGCACCACCACTCACCACACCAGTCACATCACCATCACTCACACACCTACTCCCACTCCTCCCTTCCATTCCTTCCATACTTCTAACACTCACAAATAACAACTATTGTATATATCCCAGTGAGGGTAAGCCTACCGAAGCATGCGTCCTGCACCTAGTAGAACATACATGTCACCCCCAGTAAGTGTGCTTTAATCTGTATGTTGTGTAATTCTTCTTGTTGTACGATACCAAAATAAACGACATTTTGTTTCTACTACCTTGTTTTGCCTAGTGCATGATACCGGTACAATTATAAATATGTGTTAAAAGTCCTGGTCTCCCATGACAGGCTCCACCTGCAGTTGCGCACATTTATATGACCACTTAGCAGCTTAGAACACCAAGAATATAAGTATGTACAAAGAAATGTCAGCAATAAAATGTAATATGCATTTTCACGCTCCCATTTATAAGTCAAATACATACATGCTGTAACTCTGGGTTGGTCACAACCTTTGAAGACTTCAGAGAAATTGGCCATTTTAGGAAGTCCCCCCATTATGAAATATAATAACGGGGAGTGGGGGTGTAACTCCTTGCTGCCTCTTGTTGGTGTACAGTATGTGCCACAGATACTCACAATATCGGCTAAACACTCAGTGACATGTTACAATACTGCACACATTTCCACTCGTGCATTTCTTCTTATACACCAACAGAAACCTATAGTACTAGCGTCATCACATTTTTTCATGTCTACAGCCAAGACTAAAAGCAGCATACATGTGGAAGGAGTACTGCCGTGCAGTCACCGCTACAGGCATTTCCAAAATGATCACATAGACATTTAAAAAAGGGTCTCAGATCTCAAGAGGAAGGTGAAGGCAAAGCAGGCTGACAGCCATCACCATACCTTCAAGACAGAAGGAGGTCCTGCAAAATATGTCCAGTTGACAGATATGGAGGAGCAGCTGAGCTCTATCCTGAGCCTAAAGCTAGTTTTTGACTTGCCAGGGGACCATAACATTGGCCACAGTGAGTTGGACCATGAAAGAAGTGAGTTCTATGACATGAATGAAGGTATTAAGTTTTAATAAGCAAATATCGTCATTTACAGTCAAGGATCAATACAGTGTTCAATTATATACTGTAGTGTCGCATTACCAACAAACTCATTGCATCATAATAAATTAATATGTGTATATTAACATTTAAGCAGTAGTGCACCTCCACTAACTACCAAAATTACTCAACTACCCACACATTAATACACAATGAATGTAGAAGTAGTACAGGAAACCTTTTGAATGTACATGTCAGAAAGATTGTGTGATAAAATAGCAAGGTAAGGTTGCAGGCACTGCTGCTCAGTTATTAAAAAAATACAACATATATAGTTATTCCTTACTGATATGAGTAGCCTTAATTTGCAGTGTCGTGCTCCTGGGAACCCACGTAATATATTTGGAAGCTTTCAACACACCAGAACAAAATATATATTAATGCCAAAGTGACAAACTTATAATACAATGTCACTTTTTTAAATTTAAAGCTTTTGTACAATTGAAGGAATAATGGTCCTATATTCAAGAACAACACATGGTTAGACCATGCAGTAGATCAGCGGTGCGCAAACTGGGGGGCGGAAGATTATGTAGGGGGGGCGCAGGCTGCGTGCGGGGAAACCGGGGGGCGGGCAGAGCTGTGCACGGGCGGCAAGAAGTTCAGTGCAGAGGCTGCTTCCAGTTCTCTGCTGTCTGCCTGTAGAGGGGGCGGGGCCTTGCTGCGGGGCCTTCCCTGCACACAGACAAGTCCTCCTCCTCCTGTCGGTTATCCGCCCATTTCAGCAGCACATGGGGGAACCTGAGCAGGTGTATAATACAGGTAAATCAAACGACTGACCCACCAGGCGCTCAGAAATAACGAAAAGCTGCTCATTAGTATGGTAGCTATTGTTGCTATAAGTTAGGACTTAGGCAGTGAAACACCCCAGTAAATGAAGAATATAATGCATGAGTAGTAGCTTTTCCAGGAACAGGCTCCCTAAGAGCACCATGTAGTTGTGATGAAAAGACTCACTTGACTGAAACTGGGGTGATCGATTCCGTGCCTGTAACGTCCTTCAACAAGATAATATAAATTCTCCTGCTCATCGAACTTTCCTTGGAGCTGTATAGTTGTAAGGTGAGATAAGTCACCACAGCTTCACGAGCAGCCGATCTTAAGCAATGGAGATTCGGTCACTATGTTCAGTATTGTTATACCATGTTTTATGTGACGTCAATGTTGTTAGGGGCGTGATGATTGACACCTGTTGCATGAACAGGTGTAGCAATTAATACACCCTATAACTAGATGTTTTTTATGCAAGCGGATCACTCTTTGACAAAGGCCTGACAGGCTGAAACGCGTCAGAGGATCCGCTTGCACTTCGTGTCAATAAAGATTTTTTAAGGTCACTCATCAGCCTTCATCGATTTATTGTGGCTGTGCGGCGCTTTCACCCCCTTCGGGAGGATTTCTCACAGTGCTATCTATCATCGCCTGCACGCCGAGCTGCGACGAGCACTCCTTCTCTCCCGTGAACAGACCCGGAAGTTCCGCTGTTGCCGCCGGTCACATTAAAAACATAAACATATACACTTCATGTCTTGGGTACATTATTGATAATTATTCTTTAATCAAGACATGAAGTGTATATGTTTATGTTTTTAATGTGACCTAGTCATTAATACATTGCTTTATACACTTGGATACAATGTTACTATTTAGATCTTAAGCAATGGAGATTCGGTCACTATGTTCAGTATTGTTATACCATGTTTTATGTGACGTCAATGTTGTTAGGGGCGTGATGATTTACACCTGTTGCATGAACAGGTGTAGCAATTAATACACCCTATAACTAGATGTTTTTTATGCAAGCGGATCACTCTTTGACAAAGGCCTGACAGGCTGAAACGCGTCAGAGGATCCGCTTGCACTTCGTGTCAATAAAGATTTTTTAAGGTCACTCATCAGCCTTCATCGATTTATTGTGGCTGTGCGGCGCTTTCACCCCCTTCGGGAGGATTTCTCACGGGAACCTGAGCAGGCTTAGTTACTCCCTCCCCCCCCCCACCCACCCACCAGGTGTGTGTGTGTGTGTATATATATATGTATGTGTGTGTGTGTGTGTATATATATATATATATATGTGTGTGTGTGTGTGTGTGTATATATATATATATATGTGTGTGTGTGTGTGTGTGTGTGTGTGTATATATCTATATATATGTGTATGTGTGTGTGTCTGTGTGTGTGTGTATATATAGGGACTGCAGTGTGTGTGTGTTGGTTGTGATTGAGTGTGTGTTGTGTCTGTGTGTGTGTGTTGTGATTGAGTGTGTGATGTGTGTGTGCTGTGCCTGTTGGTTGTCTGTCTGTGTGTTATGTTGTGATTGAGTGTGTATGGGTGTTGTGATTGAGTGTTGTATGTGTTGGTTGTGACTATGTGAGTGTTGTTTGTGTGTGACTGTGACTGTGTGTGTGTTGTGATTGAGTGTGTGTTGTGTCTGTGTGTGTGTGTGTTGTGATTGTGTTGTGATTGAGTGTGTGTGTTGGTTGTGATTGAGTGTTGGTTGTGTGTGTTGTGATTGTGTGTGTGTGGGTGTTGTGATTGAATGCAGTGGTGCACAAACTGAGGGGGGGGGGCGCGCCCCGGGGCACAAGATTATTTACGCGGGGGGCTTGCGGCAAAACCTGGGTGCCCAGGCAAAAAAGATGTGTGCGTGTCGGCCAAACAGAATAGTGCAGGTGGCGGTCACGTGATTAAGAGGTACGGGGGAGGAGCATGCCCCAGTGCTGTGATGTCAAACGCCCCTCCTTCCGGTGTCTGCCCTACAATAGCGCTGTGTTCCTGCTCTCCTCCGCTGGCAACCTGCTTCGCTGCGATCCTCTGCAAGTGAAAGGGTAGGTTGCCACTATATCAATCATACTATGAATGTACAGAAATAATTTAAAAAAAGTGTAAACACGTCCCCGCTCGTGCTTGCAAAATTATGCAGGACACCCTGCGCTCATGCTGGGAGAGTTGGTGATGTCACCGCTCTCAGCGGCAGCGTGGATGCAGCCTAATTTTGAAAGAGCGAGCTGTTGAAGTTTGTAAGTATTTAGGCTGCGCTTATAGTGCCGGCGACACGACGTTGCCCGGAAACAAATGCATTGTCGCCGCCGCTGCGTGTGCTTATAGTAAGCGTGATGTGGCGACGCAATTTTTTTAAGCCGGCAATATTTGATTTTTCAGGGGCTATCGCCTCATGTGACAGCCCCTGAACCAATCAATGGCCTGGTCATCCACACTGCCGCAAAGCGAAATACAACTTTCGCTAGCGTCACCATCGCGGGCACTATATGCGCGGCCTTAGACATATATACCGTTTAATAAAGGTTTTTTTTAAATGTGGTTTTGATTACATCAGGCAGGGGGGCCTGAGAAATTTCATGGATAAAAAGGGGGACTCGGCATAAAAAGTTTGCTCACTCCTGCAGTAGATAATGAAGTTGTTGAATAATGTTACAGGTAATGACATAGGATTGAAGCAGGGGGTCTGCGGAGCTTAACTGCAGTAATTTCAGCCTCGGCGACCCTCTGTTTCCCTAGATACAGGCCCCGTTATGTGGTGCTGGTATCTCCCTGCAGGTTTAATTCTCCTGCGTCACGTGACCAGGACCTTTAATCGTGCAGGAAATACAGGCACCCCATACTGTGGCCTGTAACTCAGGAAACAAGGGGTTCCTGAAATATGGTTCAGCTCAGGTGACCCCCTGCTTCAATAATATATTATTAAAATAAAATTAAAGCCAAGCGATTGAATGGTAAAGTTGCGCATAGAGAGTGACTGATTCTGCTTACTCTCACTGTGCATCTCTTACAGACTGATGAAGCCCAGTAGGGTTCACACAGCGAGAGACCTATTTACAGTAGAAGCAGAGATGCCCACTGTGTTAATCCTGATGCACAATTCCTCCCTGCCAAGCACTGTTCTGTGAATGATCGACTTTGGTCACGGTTTACCAGTACATGTGTTTCAGCAAGTTAGAGATCTAAGATGCTGCAACTGTAAACTGCTCCTATCACCCTAACATCCCCATCATCCATCCATCCCTCAACCCATAACTCTAACCTACAGTGCTCCCATCACCCTAATATCCCCATCATCTATCCACCCCTCATACTTTCACTCTTTCACACTAGTGCTGAGAATGAGGATGGATGGATAATGGGGAAGCAGTGAAGGTGATAAATGACAAACTGCAGACATGGAAAGGGGTTAGGAATGAAGGGTTTTATCCTTTAGTTACAGGAGAGATTTGCATCAAATATCCATGCAATGTCCTGCTGCCTCTTTGGTAGTGGAAGAGTTAATAAAAGGTTAGAGGCAAAAAGGGGTTAAGAGGTAAGGGGCAGAGGAGTTGAGGAGAAAAGTTCAGGAATTTGAGGGGTAGAAATGGTTTAACAGAGGCAGGAGGTTAACAATAGAAAAAAAGGGGTGGGTTAACAGTAGCAGGCAGGCCTGGGGTTAACAGTGACAGGTAAGGTGGGGGTTAACAGTAGTATGGAGGGAGGGGATTAACAGTGGCAGACAGGGAGGTGGTTAACAGTGACAAACAGGACGGTGATGAGTCCCAGAGGGACAGGAAGTGAAAGGGTTATAAGTTAGAGAAGAGGGGTTGTTATCAGACATGTTTCATTCATGCTCTCACTCTCACCTTCTCACAGACACTGAGCTTAAAGACGCTCCTCCCCCCTCCCTGATCTCATAACAGAGCAAGTTCGGATCTCCTGCTCTCGCCTCCTCACTCTTTTGGGGCCCCCAAAGTTAGGGTGCCTTGTGGGAGCCCCCTAACTTTGGGGGCCCCTAGGCAGGTGCCTACTTTGCTTTATGGGTAATACATCCCTGTCTGGAACATCAATCACTGGGCTCTTCTTCCTACACTGCCAACTGAACCTAAAACAGTTGTTGATTCTGACCTCCATCCTCAGTCTCACAGGAAGGATATGGTGATGGTGACCGGTGCGAGCCCCGTCTGCCCTGGATGACACTGGCACAACTCCTAATAGAAGAAAATAGAAAAAATTAAAATAATAATAAAATTATATCATATATAAGAATATTTAAAAACCAAATAGAGAGGAAAAATCTGTCTCCTCTCTCTTTTTTTTTTAAAGAAGGATTAATCTACAGGTTTGTATTTGAATTTCAAATGGCAAATTCATTTGTCGTACTTTTTCCTTACAATACAGATTAGAAATAAACACTTTCAACTAAATTAATATGCGTTTAACCCACTGGGAGAGGGCGGGGTATTTTAAAGCTGCATTGTCACGGGAGACCAATACTTTTACCTTCCAGGATCAATTCACTAGGCAGGAGAAGGTAGTGGAATAAAATGGGGTTTATTCTGGTGAGACCAGCAGACATACAATGAAACACAAAACACAGTTAATACACACTTACTGGGGAACTGGGTTGAGTCTCTTGCCTCACTAGGTCCAGGGCACCACTTCAGAAGTCTTACCCTATCCGCTCCACATCCAGGAACATCACGGTACTCTTTGCGGGAGATCTAACAGGCTTTCCCCGCTGGCCGAATCTCTGTTGAATATTAGAACTTGACCGAGACTCTAGAACTTGTCCTCAGCTAACCTAGGCTTTTCCTGCACCTCAATGCCCAGTGCTTTGCTATTCTGAGCAAAACACCTTTGAAAAGCCCATCAGCGCTTCACCAGAGGAAGTCTAGGAATAGTCTGGTTCTCTGATTGGGCAGTCCTGTTTCATAGACCTAGGTGTCCCGTGTTCAACATGGAGAAGAGGCTGGCAACCAATCAGAGAACGGATCGTAACTGCAAAAGCCAGTCATGAGCTGGGGGCTCGGCTTGCTGAACACATCAGAGGAGGGGGAATATTGAGGGGCTCAGGTAGCCAGTGAGCGGGAAATTCAAACTGGCCAATAGGAACCATGCCACAAGCAACGGCTTCCCCCTGCCAGCCCTGTATCACCCGCTAGGTAGGCTCCACCAAGTCCTGGAGAAAAAAAAGGTTCCCCCACGGGGAGTCCATGTTTCTGGACACAGTTCTCCACCCTTCCCAGCTCACCAAATGGCCTGACACCTCTCAATTTCCATCCTCCACTCTGATCCTCCATCTCTATGCAGACATCTTGGCTTATCGACTTACAATTCGGTATAGATTTGAATTAACTGGCTGTATAGATATGAATGCACATTTTAAAAGTACATTTCTTTGTCTAACTAGGGCTCAGGGTTTTAAAGAATAAAACATGGCTTTTTCTGGTGGGGAATACAATTTTTCATAGGAGAAACATAGGGTATTAATGTGTACACGCGTGGGACATTATGGGACAACTGGTAATGTTGCCCAAAAGCATTTTCCACACATTTTAATACTTTTTGCCCCCAATATCCACTATTAGAGTCCCGCTCCTGAAGTCACAGTTCTGTACCTAGGTTGGTTACGAGGTACAAAACACACACCTTGTTTTTAAGGCTAACCAGCTGGGTTTAAACTTTATTATGAAGGCTGGTTTCCCCCACAGTCATACACATAACAAAGCCAAGGATTTTAAATATTCTGCACAAATTGAAGTTAAAACAATCCATCTGCAGATTTTACCACATACAGTAGAACGGATTTTTAAGGGAAAGCCAGAGAAAGGGATTTGGACTGGTTTTACCATCTATAATTCTGACACATCTGACAAGTCAAAATGGATCCTAACAGACAAAATAGGTTCTGAATCATTTGAATAAAATCAACCCATAACACATTTAGAAGTATTTGAAATTGAAATGATTGAAGCATTTCAATTGCCAGGTTGTGCTTGTCACAGCTTTGAAGCATCCTCACGACAAAAATAAAAAAAATTAGTTTTTATTTATTTTTCAGCCAAGTGAATTTCAAACGTGATAAGCATACACATCTGTCTATGACTAGATAGCAAGGTGATTGTTATACATATTTATGGTGACATATTTGTCATATATTGCCAATATTAAGCAAATAAATAAAGGTTAGGTTTCATGTATTTTTTCAATGAAGAATGGGTTTGACAGAGAGTACGCCGTTGTTTAGTTTGATAAATGTAGCAAAGTCCAATCAGACTTTAAGGGGAACTCCCATGTTGATGGCAAAAAAAATTTTTGAAACTTTTAATTCCCCTAAAGTTAAATATTCACATATTTCTTCATGCCCCCTTTATTAATTACTGCCATCAGTATTCAAAGTGAGGGACTGTGAATGTATAATGTCCCTATATATAGAACAGTTGCAAACATCATTATCACAAAACATATTCAGAGAGGAATTTAAACACCGCCAAAGGTGGGAGAATGGGACGGAAGGAGAGAGAGAGAGAGGGGTGAGAGAAAGAGAGAGGTTGAGAGCAAGAGAGAGGTGTGAGATAGACAAGACGGGGGATATAGATCGAGGGGGGAGAGAGAGGGAAGGAAGCAAAGAGAGACAGACAGAGAGAGAGAGGGAGGAGGAAAAGGAAATCAATGACCCATACTTAAATAATTTTTCATATTGAATGTGTATGTATTGAGGATTCTTTATATATAAATTATACATATTGTTCAGTACAAATTAATCTTGTTTTAGATATCTGTGTAAGTGCTGGTCAATGAATAAAATATTATATTTTTAATAAATGAGGAGAAAATATATATAATTGCCATTCCAATTTATGCAAAATCATCAGTAAATACAGTACATGAATAAAAAACAAAATACTTTCAAAGGATTGTAGTGACGCGATTATCTAGTCCATTAAGGTTCTTAATATTGGCAAATTGAAAATACGTAATTAGTTAGCAGGATATTTGTTTAGTCTCAGTCTCATTAAACATCACCTTTGGGTTTCACCTAATTACAAGCTTACAACATTTCTCTTGTATAGGTCTGAATTTTAATCGAACATAATTAAAGCAGTGCGAGGATTAAACTTTTATTTTTGGGTCTGTTCAGTGGAAAATCAATCTATCCTAAAACTTATTCAGCATCCCATTTTAGATAATACCTTGAAGAAATGTTGACATTGGGGAATTAAGAAGTAATTCAGTAATTGGAGCACTCTGCACTGCCCACCAAATGCTTTCCTGTTGTCTTTTATTGGAAAGTATTAGATAACCAAAAAAAAAAAACTCTGGTATAGAGTTAACTTTGCATAAATTGAGAACACAACCAAAGTGACATAATGATAAGTGAATAATAAACAGATAATAAACAAAATCCTCCACTCAAACCCCAAATAAGGAACTTATTTCCAAAATCTTGGGTGTAGACAATATTCATCCAAAGGATTAGGGGAGCGTGGGGGGGCTCCATGTAGAAAAAAATCAAATTAAAAGCAAACAATAGTGCAATAACGAAAAAAACATTAGCAGCAGAATCTGATATATCTTGTAAAATGGCAACTGGCATTTTATTAAAAAAAAAAAAACAATTCTCACATATGGGATTATGAATCCTTGTTGATCCAGGTGAATGAAGAGGGTCTCAGGGGAAAAGAAAAGACACAATAGTGCATATTGCAATGCAACATTTTATGTGACCAAGTGAAATTATAAAATGTAGAATTACAATAAGGGCGTTCTTTAATTCATTAATAAAAGTATTCCATCAGGAGTTATGTCTCCTTGTGGGGAGACTTTCCCCAGCCTCACCACCTCTGTGGAAAATCGTGTCAGTGTCTCTGCAGTACAGTGTCTCTGTGTCTTGCGAGCAGGTGAAGTTCTTCGCTACTTCCGATATAAACCATTTGGAAAAGGAAGGCCTCTCTCTTAGTCCTCTCTACATCCAACTCTACGCGTTTCGCTGACGGTTCAGCTTCCTCAAGAGTCAATGTCCCCCCTTTACAAGGTAGGTTTTAAATACCATTGCTAATTAACTATTTATTCAATTAATCTATCATGAAAATTTTTAGCAGTGTATTCAAAACAGTGTAAAAGAGTGTTGTCTCAATATTGAACCCATTATGCACTAATGTAAGGTAAGGTGGAAAATCACCAACAGATGTGTCATTTAAGTATAATAATGGTCACAGATGGGTGATATTAAATGTATA
The DNA here is from genome assembly GCF_040206685.1 of Ascaphus truei. Taxonomy (NCBI): domain Eukaryota; kingdom Metazoa; phylum Chordata; class Amphibia; order Anura; family Ascaphidae; genus Ascaphus; species Ascaphus truei. The sequence continues at coordinate 311,100,802 of NC_134485.1, forward strand.
TTAATAAATGTTTAGAAGAATTAAAAAAAATGCAATAGTATCAAAAGTTAAAAGCCAGAAATATGTGTTTAAAAAAACACAATACATCAAGTTGCAAATGGGTGCAATACTTGTCACAAAGACAAATGTTGCTCAAAGCGACCTTACAATAGCATAAATGCAAAGGAAAATTTAGGGTGTATAAATCTTATCTATTTAGTAAATTCAACTTGTAACACCTAGTAAAAACCATATTTGAATCGTGTTTCTCCAAATCACCCGTTGCTATGTCTATTTTAGTAAATTCAACTTGTAACACCTACTGTAGGTACGACACAAGTCTGTTTAGAAATCCCATTTGTTTTTATTTGCCTCACATGTGCTAATTGAGCTGTAACAGTAGCACTTAATTCATGCTGTACTCCACGCGGCATGAACGCGGCCAATCACCCCAGGCACACATGTTTATCGCGGTTGCTTTGTTTGAATTTCATGGATTGTGTGCAATTAAATGCAATGAAATTAATGAATTGTAATGTGTACAGTACTGTGCTACTGTGCTAATTTCAGATGTTTAAAAACCAGTACACTAAAATGCAATTTTATTCACTCGCCTGCACTTGCGTCTTAAGGTGGTACGGTTGGAAGCTATCCCGCGCCATGACATGAGTATTCCGAGGTATACACGTGTGATTTGTTAAAATAATGGCCGCTGCAATGGCTAGCTACACGTAAAGAGAACACCCGCACAGCTGAGTAGTAAACCACGGTAAGGTGGTAACTAGGTAGTGATATTGATGTATACAAGAGAAAAGAAAACCTTGTGTATAAGCACTCTATCACAACTGAATGTATAATGATAATGTTAAAATACTTTATTGGTAAACAATGAATAAAAAAATGGGGTTTCAAATAAAATATATATCAAAAGGCACGTGACTGTGATCATTGGTAACATAACTGTAAGTAGTTAAGTCGAATGAACATATGGAGATCCTTGATAGATATTCAGGATCTTGTACTATACATATAGCTTCCTACAGATATAGGAATGGGGCCGTAGTGGGACCACTATGTAGATAATGTCTCGTCCAAATATAGATGTATCATTGCGTATAATCATAGACACGCTGTATGTATGTAGACATTATATGGTATATATATTAATATACCTGGGCAGTAGATGCGGAGATAGATCTGATGTGTGTAGCTACCTGTATTGTCAGGTTGATAATTAGCTGGAGGGTAACCTCAGTCACCATGCTTGACATGATGTCTGTCTGTGAGGGTAACACTAGAGGGGAACACTAAGTAGGATAACGCCCCTTACGCCGTATAGCCAGAATTTATGACAGGATATGCGCAGTAAGATAACTAATGTAGACACCCTCAATAGGGTATTCATGCATATAGTGTCAACATATATAATTTGTTGATATATAATGTGGCTCGGCTGTTGGACTAATACGGGGGATAGTAGTGCATCCTCAGTGATGGTGTAAGCAACTGATCATATGTCTCCAAAATGGGGAGGTAATAGGTGTATACCATGAACCCTCACAGCCCTCACAAAAGAGATATTGAGGCAGATGAATGCAGTGTGAACACTGGGAGGCTACTAATCAGAAATTAATGGCATAAGCGAAGCACTAAAGAGGAACTCCGCAATACGTGAGTACTGCATGCAGTGCATATTAAGCGTGATAGGAGTAACTCTAGGATCGGCTTGGTGGCTGATAAAGTTATGCTTACCAAGACACCGGCATAAAAACAGCTGATCCCGGCTGATCCCTAAAGCAAGAGGCAAGTGCCGTGTGGTGCAGTCAATGTAGACCCGTAATCCACGAACACCACCTGAACACTTTGGGAGATATAAAGCCCCCTTAAAATACTATCAGCCTTAGTGTGCAATCATGTGCAGTTGTTTGTCCAAATAGGACCACCGTGTTACTAGTAAATACTCAATACAGGCTCCAGTAATAGGGGTATCGTTAGAGGATCAGTGACTTTAGCCGAAGAGTAGTGCTTCTTAATTGCTGGCATGCAACAGCTGATTGGAGCGGATCCCCAAGCCAGGGGCAAGTGCCGTGCGGTGAGGTCAATATAGACCCGTAACCCACATGAATCCCTCACCCCTCAGTCAGCGGGGTGAACAGAGTAAGCAGGTATGTTTAACATCACAACCGGAACACTTTAAGAGATACAGAGCCCCCTTGAAATACTATTAGCCTGAGTGTGCAGTATTGTGTAGTTGATTTTCCAATTAGGACCACTGTAAATAGGGTATATACTCACTTAAGGCTCAAAATGATATGGGTATCACTAAAGGATCAGCGATTACACCGAAGGATAGTGCTTCTTAAATGCTGGTATATAGCAGCTGATTAAAGCGGATTCCCAGTAGGAGGCAAGTGCCGTGCGGTAAGGACAGTGTGGACCAGAACCCACACGCACCCCCACTCAGCAGAACAGCAGTGTAGACAAATAAATATGACAGGTAGAACACACAAGTGCATAACTAGCAACACATAGTCCCCTATATCAGCGCTGATCATTGATATAGCAGCGCTGATACGTTCGAGGGCATGCCTAAGTAAGATAGTGGGCTTGTAGATGGCCCCTATGGGCAGAGTGATCCTGCGGTGTAGGACATGACACGCAGGATCGAAGTAACAAACACACGGAGGACGCTAGGAGTGTAGTAGCTTGAGACAGTATCAATATAATGCTACATTCAAAATGAAAAGCTTCCCGCGTGTGTAGGAGGGTATGTGGTCGACGCGCGCGTTTCATGTGTGAACGCTTCTTTAGTGTATACTCCTCTGCATTTTGTGTAACATTTGTATTTCTGCTGGTCTCACCAGAATAAACCTTATTTTATTCAACTATCGTGTTCTGCCTAGTGAATTGATCCCGAATGGTAAAGTGTTAAAAGTACTGTGTCACTGGAGACTAGTACTTTTCCACTGAAACCACCGGGATAACTAGCACCAGACAGGTGTCTCTCAGTCTGTTAGCCTCTCTTGCTCTCAGATGCTCTCTGAAGGTAGATCTCCTTCTCTCATCAGCAGCACCCCTTATAGCCCTCTGTGGCTATCCATTGCATGGGTGGGGGTATCTGGACAAACAGAGCACAGATTAAGTTAGCGCCACAACAGCCAGAGGCATGCTAAGGACCCATCCACATCCCTGATTAAATCAGAGTCCCCTCTAAAGAAATGTACACATAATTCAATTAGCACTTTAAAGGGCTGACTCTCAAATCACATCACAGAACAATGTTGATTCACTAAACTGTGGGATTGCATTTACAGAGAATAACAAATACAGACTTTGAAATACATTCCTACAGACATGGAAATACATTTACATATTCCCTGTTCTTCCCCAGATATTTAAAGTACATTTTGCCAAAATAAGCCTTACAAAGGTGACCCAGTTCCATAAATTTAGGGGTAGCTAGCTGGGCTTCATCCCACTTTTGTGATGCCAGCTAACCCTACCGTCACATCTCCCCCTCAAAAATCAAGGTGGCCCCACAAGCCTGGAAGTCCTTGAGGTGCATTGGTCGCTGGGTATGTCCAGCCAGGAGAGACCATCTGCATTGCCGTTCCCGCTACCCTTAGCGAAATCCAAGTCCTGAAGGGCACAGCTCCAGTTTAACCAGGTCTCTGTCTGCCCGGGCATCCTCCGCAACCAATTTAGGGGGTCGTGCCTCACGAGCCCCGCATAGGGCTTCCCACATACATAGGGCTGCCAGCGCTTCTGAGCACAAGCAGTGGCCAAGCACACTGGCAGAGCCTGTAACACTGCCTGCACTCAGGGGACCAGGCTGCCAGCACCTTGAGCCGCCTCTTGGTCACATCAGTCAAGAGTCTGTCTGGGACACTACCCTGGCTCTCCCCTCTCCTACTGTAGCCCTGTGTCTCCTCTATCTCCTTCCCCATGTTCCATTCCCCCTCCTCCGAGACCTGGTACGTGGTCCAGTAGAGGGGTGGTAGAGGGGTCTGTGATCCCGATCAGGTGGATGAGTCCTGCCGGGCTTCTCCAGAACAAGGACTCGCTCTCTCTCCACTACCTCTCGTTTTTGCTCCAACTAGGGAGCTGCGAGCTGGGGAAATGTCCCCCCTTTCTCCACTGAGCCTACCTGCCTAGACTTTCCTAGGATATCGGGGAGAACCTGGCTCTCCCGAATTCCCAGCTGTGAGCTGCATACAGCTAACACTGCTGACCCACTCACAGCCTTGTGCTGTAAGGGCTTAAATAAACCTGGTGACAGTCTCCTGGGAGCCCTCACATTATCCCCCAGCCTGCCTACTTGCTGGCAGACATCCCAGGTGCAGCCGAACGCTGATACCTCCTGTGATGCCTCCAGCCCGCAGCCCACTAGGTGGACAATGTGCCAGCGAAAGTCCTCGGTTATGTCTGGACCATACGCTGCAATGAAATCTGCACAAACACACTCCGAAGCAATGTACTCAGCCAAGCCGGCCTCATACCACTCAAAGTCCTTCGCAAGGCACATCGTACCTCCGCCATCACTTGGCAGCCCATATCTTGCAGACTGGTCAAGTAACGATTTTCTGTCCCAGGAAGAATAACGTCAACCTGGACCAGCCATCTTCAGATTTACTCAAACTAATATAAATGAGATTGCATAGTAAAATATCAGGTTTGTAGAATGTTTGTCTGGAACAACTTTTCCTGCGGTCTTGAAAATGTAAGACCGAATTTGAGCTGTGATTTCCCGCAAGAAATCCCAACAAAAAGCATAGTGATCCCAATGCTGCCACCAGAAAAAGCCTGTCACGGGATACCAGTAATTTTTCACCGAAACTACTAGGATCAATAGCACCAGACAGGACAAAGTTATTGAATAAAATGGGATTTATTCTGGCACACCAGCAGACAAACAAAGATGTACAAAACATGAAACAATACCAACTGGGGGCCTGGGGAGTATACTCAAGCCTCGCTAGGTGCAAGGACCTGCTTCAAGAAGGCTTGTCCTGTCCGCTCCTTGTCCACGATCTCAGAGGGCTGATCACACAGCAGCCCCTCTGAGATATCTATCCAGCTGGTTACTGTAAAAGATCAAACTCCTTAAAAGAATGTCTCTCAGTCTCTCTGTCTCTCAGATAGTCCTCTGAGGGTATATCTCCACACTCCTTCCCAGAGTGTCTCGCAGTCTGTTAGCCTCTCTTGCTCTCAAAAGTTCTCTGAAGGTAGATTTCCTATTCTGATAAGCAGCACCCCTTATATAGCCCTCTGCAGCTATCCATTGCTTGGAAGGGGTCTGCACAGATGAAGTTAGTGCCACAACAGCCAGAGGGCGTGCTAAGAACACATCCCCATCTCCGATTAAATCAGAGTCCCCTCTAAATAAATGTACACATAATCCAATTAGCACTTTACATGGGCAGAATCACATCACAGAACAATGTTGATTCACTAAACTGTGGGATTGCATTTACAGAGAACAACAAATACAGACTTTGAAATACATTCCTACAGAGATGGAAATATATTTACACATTGATTATTTTCTTTTTCAGCCATTCTGTTGTAGATTTGCTGTGTGCTTGGGATCATTGTCCTGTTGCATGACCTAATATCAGTCAAGCTTTAGCTGTTGGACAGATGGCCTCACATTTGACTGTAGAATACTTTGGTATACAGAGGAGTTCATGGTCAACTCAATGACTGCAAGGTTCCTAGGTCCTGTGGCTGCAAAACAAGCCCAAATCATCACCCCTCCACCACTGTGCTTGACAGTTGGTATGAGGTGTTTGTGCTGATATGCTGTGTTTGGTTTTCGCCAAACGTGGCGCTGTGCATTATGGCCAAACATTTCTGCGTCTGTCCAAAAGTTCCAAAAGTCTTGTGGTTTGTTCAGATGCAACTTTGCAAACCTAAGCCGTGCTGCCGTCTTCTTTTTAGAGAGAAGAGGCTATCTCCTGGCAACCCTTCCAAACAAGCCATACTTGTTCAGTCTTTTTCTAATTGTACTGTCATGAACTTTAGCATTTTACATGCTAACTGAGGCCTGTAGAGTCTGAGATGTAACTCTTGGATTTTTTGCAATTTCTCTGAGCATTGCACGGTCTGGCCTTGGGGTGAATTTGCTGGGACGTCCACTCCTGGGAAGGTTGGCAACTGTCTTGAATGTTTTACACTTTAGAATAATCTTTCTCACTGTAGATTGATGGACTTTAATATGTTTGGAAATGGCCTTATAACCCTTCCCAGATTGATGGGCAGCAACAATTGCTTCTCTAAGATCATTGCTGATGTCTTTCCTCCTTGGCATTGTGTTAACACACACCTGAATGTTCCAGACCAGCAAACTTCTAAAAATGCAGCATTTATAGAGGTGGTCACACTTGCTGATGATCAATTAATCAAGGGCATTTGATTAGCAGCACCTGTCTCCTACTTAGCATCTTAATTCCTATGGAAGCAGTAAGGTTGTACTTAGTTTTCACATATTGCTTTTCCATTGTGGCTTTATTTTTGTTTAATAAATAATGACACAGTGTAATATGTCATGTATAAAATGTGACTTTATAGTTAAAAGTAAATAGTTCTGCGTACATCAAGTGAGAATAAACAAGCAGTTGGTATATAGGTTTACCACACCAGGAGATGACACTGTGCGACACCCTCGGATGGATCTCAGCATGCAATGGGTCTGGAGTCGTCTCATCTGTCCCTTACAGCGTCCTCCGTTTAGGGGTGGTAGGTGGATAAGTCCCTTGTATGGAAAGCCCCACAGCACACAGCTCACAGGGTGGTAAAAAAGCTGCAGGAATCAGCGTTCGTGGATCACTGCACCGTTTGCCGCCACTCCTCGTTATGCGCTCGGCGATGACGTCACGAGTTGCTCCTCCTTTTTGTTTGTTTGGGTAGGAAACAAATTAGGTTCATTAGCACCTACAACCGCCAATGGTCAGATCTCAGGGGTATACTCCAGAAACATTGGGGTACCCTAATGACAGATTCTGAACTCAGGAACACACTTGGCGATCGGGCTAGCCTCACAAGTAGGCGTTCTCCGAATTTAGGAGACAAATTAACACGCAGCCATTATGTGCCTCAAACTAATCCCACTTTCCTGTCCCAACAACGCAAACCGGGCTTCTACAAATGCGGTATGTGTTCTGCATGTAAATACATGCAACAAACATCTACATTCACAAATTCAAACAAAACACATACATACAAGGTTTTATCTTTTATCAATTGTAAAAGCAAGGGAGTCATATACCATCTTGAATGTCCCTGCGGCCTTGTTTACGTCGGCATGACAACACGCGAATTTCGTTTTCGCGTGTCGGAACATATCCGCAATATCAAAAACGCGCAAAAAGACGTAGACGCATGTAAAAAGATCAGCTCGGTTGCACGTCACTTTCTGCGCTGTCATGGGTCCGACTGTGCAGTCCTTTCTGCATTTGCCTTCGACAGGGTCTCTCTTGGTGCCCGTGGCGGCGATCTTGAGAGGGCTCTGTTGAGGAGGGAGTGCAGGTGGATTGTGCAGCTGGGCACCATGATACCACGTGGTCTTAATGACTATCTTGGCTTTGCCATGTTTTTATAAATATTGCCCCTCTGGTTTAAACTGTTCTTTTGCCTTTTGACCTATTTGCCCTCTAATGCATGGTTTCCCTCTTTATCCTCCCATATACTAACAATCTGTGAACCAGCACTCCCTGTCCCACACCGAAGACCAGCGACAGAGATATGGAGTACACCTAACCATAATGAGGAAGTACTAATGATGAAGATCTATCTACAGTCATTATAACAAAGACATCATGACTAATTACAACCCACCAGGAATATCCACTGAAAATGTTATAACAGTTATGATCCGTTGATCCACCTTGTCATCTACTTTCGTTCTGGACATTACCTGTTCATCTTGCAACCTAGACAAGAGAAAACACGTCGCTCCCTCCACATTAAGGAGCACCTATGAGTAATGTTTAATTACCATAACCTCTAATTCGCCTATTCATTAGGCTGAAGATAAGGACATTTCAAATGGATTTTAATTTTTGCAATTAATTCGCTCCCTGTCAGCTCCTCTCAGAGAGAAGTTTTCATCCAGGACTATTGTAGCTTTATCATGCATAAGATATATGGCTGCGAGTATCTCTGAACAACTTTTGGTTCGCTCCGATTCTCAGAGTGATAGATCATCTCATATTGTGATACACATTGAAACTCTGCAATTTAGTTGATTTTGGTAGTTTAATGGCTGGAATCTATTCACAAATCTATATATTGACTATCGATATTTTTCATTGATTACATTCTAAACAATGTTTTTCCTGGCTTATCTGCATTTTTGCCATGGCATACCAATGGATTTAGATTGGATGCAATTACACAGGCACTAATGCAGATTGCATATATAATTTGAAAAAAAAAAAAAAACTTATACATTAATTTGAAATATTTTCATTTGTTATTATCTTTATAACAATGATTTTGCTGGTTTCCCAGAATTTTTCCATTTATGTTTTAGTGGGCTCAAAATAGATATAGTGGTACAGGTGCCAATGTATACCGCATGCACATACTACCCTCATATTCTTATTCTACAGCCTCACTCAGACATCCCACCATTGTATATATGACTTACAGTCCCTTGACTTACATGTCAGGTCTGTAATCTGTGTATTTTTTTTTTTTTTTGTTTTGTTTTGTTTTTTTTTTTTGTTTTTTTTTACGTTCCCTGACTTCCACCTTTGAGAATCACTTGTATACGCAGTTGCCATGACAATCTGACGTCACGACGTACATAGCGCGCTGACGTCACTCGTAATAGCCTCCGCAGCAGTTACTAGCTACAGGACATGAGAATTAGCTGTTTTATCCCAAGAATTGCTTTGTCCACAAAGCGGCTGCCTCAGGTTTTGATATTTAACTCTGCTGTGGATCGCGCATGATATCGCGCACATGCGCGCTGACGTCACGCGCGTCATGCAGCAGATTTGCATATATTAATTCAAAGACGGCCACATGACATATACTGGCCAATCAGACGCTTGTAGTCTCAATCAGCATCCCCAATGACATTGCCTTCTTAACAGATACTTCCCTATCTCTCACGTGACGACGCCCGATGCATCATCACCCCATTTACATAGGGGTTGACTTTAGAGAGCCCACATGACCAGTGTAGTCCAATGAGATGTATAATCACAGTAACACAGGCTCCAGGATGCTGCCATGTTTGTAAACACTCTCTGCTCATACAGCTGCTTGCAATCCATTTAATTTTGGCGCGATTTTTGTAATTATGATTCTCCCTATAAATGCTAGCTCTTTGCTCCCCTCACCACTCCCAGAAGAAGACAGTTTCCCGTCGAAACGCGTTGGAGTGGGAGTCTTGCTGAGGGGGCCCCTACCGTTCCTATCTACAACATGGAGTATTGACCTAACTATTTGTGACAATCACCTGCTGAGTGGTAACGTATTTTTGCAATCTGTTACCTTCAATTCCTGTGTACCTCTATCATGTAATTATTGCATCAAATTATATGGCATTATATCCTTTACATGTGGTCACAAGGTCTCAGTATAGGTAGATTGTCACGTAGGTGTGCTTAGATATAGCCACCTACACCCTGTATGTGTCTTGATTTTTATCTTTACTTGACTCTTGCCTGCATGTCCAATATGTTTAGGTAGCGCTGAGCCCCCCTCTCCTTTTAAAATTTCATCCCCTGTTTTAATCACCTGAATAAAATACCATTTCTGTTACACTTTCATTCATGTCCGTGTGCTATTTAAAGGTTGCTTTCCTCTTGTTGTTTGCATATTTCTATTAACCTTTAGCACCACTGTTCAGTCTTACAATAATTGACTTATCAACAGTGTTTAGGACAAAACTCATGTAAGTGTTGAGCGATATCTCTGTGTGTTCTAACATATATAAATATATACATACATATATATACACACACACACACACGATATATACGCACACATATAAGCTTCTACATATGCAGTTATTTTGTGTGCAGGGTAAGGCTAGCACATTGCCATTTTAATTCCAGGTAACTTAAGCAGCTTTTGTTATAGCATATTTAAATATTCAGAATGACCTAAAAGTGAACTTGCTTTGGAAAGTGCATAAGGCAGATACAAAACATTTATTCATGCTTAAAAAAGCTAATCTTTGGGTTTCGTATTTTTTTGTACCCAACTGAACAATTTGTTTTAGAGTATAATATTTGTGATTTTCTAGCTGCATAATTATTAATTTTTTTTATTGTTATCATTTCATTATCATACAGTACATTAAAATTAATAACTTTGTGCATTCAAACTTCAATGTTTATAACCAAACATCTTAGATTTATGTTTTGTTATATAACGGTGCATGTACAGTATGATTATATTTTAATTTAACATATTGTAATGCAAGACTACATTTCTATCGCTAGATGGAATGGAAAAAGAATGATATATTTATAATAAATTTCAAATACAATTTAAATGAATGGAACATGATTTTTCTTACTTTGTGAAATATTTAGGGGCCTATTCTAGTAGCCTTCATAACCCACTTATCAAATAGAAAGACAGATGAAGATAGAAGAAGGTGAAAGAAGATGGAAGAAAGAAGATTTTTATACCTGATGCTGATCTTCAAGGAGGATGGAGTCGGATTGCAGTGGATGACGTCAGGTGTCGAGAGCTTCCTGATACGCCAGGATTCGGAGGGTGAAGACTTATAAAGGTGATACATTTTGAATGTATTTCATTGTTTTTTTTCAGGTTTTTTTATTGTATGTTTTTCTTTTTATGTTTTTCATTGTCCAGTGATTAACACATTGGCAATCTGTGGGTACAGATAAATACAGTGACAGGCAATGAATTTTTTGGCAAATGCTTGTTTACAATTGATTGTTATTTTTTCTATTTCTGTTTATTGTTTTCACTAAATTGTTTGGTATTTGGATGGCTTGTTTTTAGTACATTTTTTAATTGGTTAGCGGTTTTATTTCTTGATTTGTTTTGTTGGTTAGGTGTGTCTCTAATTGTATTATAGTATTTTGGTATAACATCATATTTATTCTTTTGCGGTTTTGGTGTTAGAATAATTTTATTGATGTGTAGTTGAGGCTTTTTAGTTCATTTATTCCTGGTGTGTTTAGGTGCTTGTTTATTTATTTAATTGTTGTTTATTGTTGTGCTTGATTGTTTTAATAGGTTGGCCTTTGACTGCTATAGTGGCTTCTCATGCCCATATTATATGGGTATGATGTACCACTGTGCTAATCAATGGGTAGAGGTATAGTGGACCTTGGGTAGGTGATTAGGCCTCCCAGGTGGGTAGCCAGGGAGCGTGGGTTATTAATTGCTAAAGTGATTAAGAAATTAGTGGTCATTAGATTGTGTTTTTTATTGTACTCTTGCTGCCAATGGAGGACAAGGACCTGGAGTACACTGATGAGGACGACCTTCATGATGGAAAGGGTAAATATAAAGTTAAATGTACTTTATTTATGCTGGCTGGCTAATGTTTGATTTAGAATGGGCAAACGAGCTATTATCCATATCTGGATAATAGTTATGTGTTGGGGGAGTGGGTTGTTGGGTGTAGAGGAGCTGGGTAGTATTGTAGTTATGTTTATTTTTCTTTATTGGGGGTTGTCACGGTTGTGCTCGCCACAAACCTGGGTCGGACCGCATTGCTGAGGTGGGGTTGTAAAAGCACCGACCTTAGACCGCGCAGGCTGATCCAGATTGCGCAGTTCGTAGTCGTACGTAGCTGGGTCAGGACTGGAGAAGACAGCATCGTCAGTGGACAAGCCGGGGTCAGGACTGGGGACATCAGGGTAAACGTGTTTCAAGCAGGAGTTCGGCAACAGGTAGTCAGGAGTTCCCCACTTCAGCTTAGGAGCATGAGCGCGGGAGTGTACTCTGCGCGTGCGGCGACCATGGCCCATGGTACTGGTCTCAGGAAGTGATAGGTAGACCGGAGTGGGCACATCGCCTGGCAGCAGTGGTAGATCAGTGCTTCAGCGCAAGAGTCCAGAGCGGGCTGGAGAATCCTCCGCTTCAGCGCAGGAACCAGGACACGGCCTCTGCAATAGAGAATGAGCAGCAGGCCCCAGGAACCAGGGAGCTGAAGACAACACTGGGGAAACCTCCGCTTCAGCACAGGAGACAGGAACAGACCACTGCGTGACACTAGCAGCCGGTCTCAGGAAACAAGGAGCTGAAGTCAACAAGGAGAGTACTCCGCTTCAGCACAGGAGACAGGAACTGACCGCTGCATGAGACTAGCAGCCGGTCTCAGGAAACAGGGAGCTGAAGTCAACAAGGAGAGTACTCCGCTTCAGCACAGGACCCAGGAACAGAACTCAGCGTGAACTAGGGAATAGAACTAGAGAGATTAGAACACAACAGAGCCAAGCCATAGGGCTTGTGGCAGAACACTTGTGAAAACCAGGAAGGGTTATGCTCGGCAGAGGAGGATTGTGGGGATGCAGTACTTAAAGGCCAGCGGGCCAATCCCCGGAGGAGGGTGTGAAGGCACTGCTCCAATGAGTGAGTACAAGGCTTGGTTGCAGTGATAGCTGGCAAAGCTGCAGTAGATACCAGAGGGAGTGTTCAAGGACTGCACATGTCTGTGAGGCAAGGTAAGCAGTAAACTGAGGTGTGGATTCCTTACATTACCCCCCCCCCCTTCACGTGAGACCTCTGGGCGAACATGACCACTCATAGAGTTGGGGGACCTGGAATTGTTCCTGAACTGTCTAGGATTGGGGGTAGAGTCGTGGTCCAGAGACTCATGGTCACTCCTTTGTGTACCCCCACCCCCCGGTGAGAACTGCGGCCAGACAGGCCTATCCATGGGTCTCGGGGACACTGAGTTGTTCCTAAAGTTTTTTAGGCGGAAAGGGGATCCGTAAACGAGCAGTTCCTTGGTGAGTACTGTTCTAGGATATGAGAGTGGTGGTAGAGACATCATTGGTACGTGGCTCGCCCCGCGAAATGGCTTGGGAATCCAAGGCTGTGAAGAACCAGAGGGTTCCGGAGCAGAAACGGCAGAAGGACCTCCACTGGGAGCCCAGTCTTTAGTAATGGGACCAGAATTTAGAATAAGCGGCCTTGATAGTTGATCGAATATACCAGGGTGACCTTCGGGACAGACAAAGTCTTGGCTGACCTCTGCATGTAGGAATTTGAGAGGGACTTCTCCTCCAGAGGTCTCCCAGGTAGTGGTCAGCAAGGGTATAGGGTGGGTGGGAGCATTTCCCGGTATTGGTATGGAAGGTAACAAGGCAAGCAGTAAACAAGACATAGAGACCTAAATCTTGGGATACGTACAGAGTATTCCCAACTCAGAGGAAATAACAGGGGCAACAGAAGATTCCGTGGGGGAAAACCATGGTTTCACAGAGGCAGAGAAGCAATCAGCAGTGGAGCTTCTAGATATTGGGGAACCCTCAGTGGGAGATAGTATTGTCTGGGGATTAGGAATAGGCTTTGGGGCTTTAATATCAGGAACTTGAGAATAAGGCAGAGCAAGGGTAGCGGCGGGAGGGAAGCTAACATCAGAAGCTGAAGTCTGTACTTCAGTGACAGGGACCTGAGAGACAACAAGCAGCAAGTAGGAACTATGGAAACTCTTAATGGCAGACACCTTAGGAGCACAAGGAGTCTTATCCAAAACTGCAAGGGCCCTAAAAACAGGGGTACTTGACATGACAAAAACATGAATAGACGTGTTTACTAGTGCAAAAATTCAGATAACAGGACTCCTAGCCAGTGGTGAGGGTGTCTGGGTTTGACTAGTGAGAAAATCAAATATAGTGATAAGTGACTTAGAATCAATCACTGAGGTTCTAGGTTTGCTGGACATGTGTGAAAAAATACCCTTTAAGACAGGAGCTTTAATTTTTTCCCCGAGTAACCCAACAGTTGCTGGGGCATATTTAGATGCAGTGCTGAGGGACTGAGGTTTAGCAAGGGCAGGAAAACTAAATAGCTCAGATTTAAAAATCAGGACTAAAAATATAGACAGGGTGGTCTCAGACTGTACTAAGGGCGTAACAGATATGCTGATCCCTGGAGGGTTTGCATAGGCAGAGAAATCAGGGGAACCAAAAGCAAGGACGTCCTCTATAGGAGGAGATTCTGAATCTGAAGGAAGGTTTTTACCTCTCAGTGTATGAGGACCGGCAAGGCAAATTTCAGAGAGAGGGGAAACCGTGTGCAGGCTTCTAGCTAGCACATATGAAAAAGCGTCACTTTTGAGTGAAAGCAGTGTGTCAGTAAACATTCCTGGGAACACAACATGAACCCCAGGAGGGGCATAATGACCACTGTACGCTTTTAACCCTAAGCTTTGAGAAGGGGAGAACACAGACAATACACGGGGGGTAATCATAACTGTACTGGTCTCTGAAGTGGGTATTTGGTAAGGAGTGTCTAGGAAACCAGAAATTACTGCAGATTCCACGACGTGGGGACTATGCGCTGAAGCAGGGATCATCGTTCTCTGGGTGACAGACTGGTTCAGCGAAATACCCGGGAATGGGAACTCTGCGACCAAGCTTAGGGAAAAACTTGGTAACTGAATACATTTAACTGGAATCAGAACTTTAGCCGAAGTTTCAGGGGGCACGGCAGCTGAAACTTGAGCTGAAGCAGGGGTTTTATAGCAAAAACTAACGAAGGACTCAGCAACGTTGGGGAAGTCATTTAATGCAACCTCTGCTGTCGGACTTGGGGACACATTCTCTGAGGCTAGAACGGAGGCATTAGCTTGGAGGCAGCAAGAATTTACAGGGGTTAATGCAGATAGTACCTGAGAGTAAAAAATAGGGAGCTTTTCCTCTGTAATGGGAGACACAAGGGATTTCTCTTCTGGAGCTAGGGACGTGACCTTGGCTGTCGAAGGGCAGGGATTTACCAAAGGAGACTCAAAGAGCTGTCCCACAGGGGTTAATACAGTAATGACCCTGGGAACAGAACTTAGAAATTCAAGCTTAGAACGTGGAAGTAGAGGGATTTCTTTCTCTGCCGGGGAAAGCACGCAGGACTGCCTAGCAGGGGTTAACGCAGGAAAAACCTCAAGGGGTGGAATGGGAGATTCAGAGTTAGAAATAGAGGGAAAAAAGGATTCATTCTCGGATACTAGAGCCTTAGTGTTGGCTAGAGAAATATACGTATACTCCAGGGGAACCTCACAGGACTGATCGGCAGGGGTTAACTTAGACATATCATTGGTGTCAGATTAACCGGGCGTACAATCAGGACTAGGGACTGTGGCAGCTTCTACGTTAGGGGGCAGTGATAGTGGGACAGTTTGGTCTTTTCCTGGGAGGGAGATACGTCCCCAGGTTTAGCGACAGGACTGGCAGCAGAGGGGAACTGCAAAGCGGCGGCGTAGCTGGCGAGGAGAGGGTCCTGTTCCTTTATGCAAATGTCCAAAGTCAGGGAAAGTACACAGAGTGTACTTTGTGCGTGAGCCAACATGAAGAGAGGGTCCTGTTGAACTAGGTGAATGTCCAAAGACAAGGCCAGGGTATAGAGTGCATCTTGGGCGTCGGCCAATTCCATAGGGTACACGTTATCCCAGGTTAAAGGGGAACCAGGGGAGTGAACACAAGCGGCCAGAGACTGTTATAAGTCCTTGAGGCAGTAAGCCTTAATAATAAGATAATTACGGCATCGTGTCACGTGACAAGGACATTTAAATGCATTGGAGATACCGGCACCCCATAACAGAGCCTGTATCTCAGGAAGCAGGGGGTCCCTGGAGCTGAAATCAATGCAGTTCTGCTCCAGAGACACCCTGCTCACATACACTAGTATTAACATTTTTATTAAAACTCTGCAATCACTGACGAGATATGCACAGGGAGAGGCGGCTCTCTGTGCAGCTGGCCCGCCCATATCGCTGCAGATCCACGGGTTACAACTTTTGAGAGAGGCGAATATCACATCGCTGCTCCTTGCCAGTTTCGGGCATTTAGCTATTGCAGGTCTTGAGTCTTTCTGAATACCGTGATAACTATATATGCAAAACTGGCAGCATAACATGCCCACCGAGATGTTTTATGAAGGCTAGTAGCATAGGCCCCTTAGAGTTATGATTCTGAGACTTTAAATCCTGAACTCTTTGTTTTCATCATTAAGAACAAACACAGCAATAACAGCTTTTTATCTGATTGAGTAGACCAGAACAGATGTTTTCTGCTTTTAAAACCTATTTTGTGAAATACAGTACATCAGATTGTGGCAAAAAAGGAGCAAAGTTATTGAACAAGACCATATGATGCACTTCCAATTTTTTCACACGTTTGTCATATTTAAGTTATGCCATAAAATAGTGCCAAAATACACCTTACGGACAATTCACTTAGTAAATACTGTATACTGTAGGCCATGGGTGAGCAATCTTTCCCCACTGGGCCTAACTGCCTGCTTTCCTCCCTGCTCGCGCCCCCCCCCCCCCCCCTCCCTTACTTTGTCTCCGGCGTCAAATGGCATCACGGGGTCACATGACAACACATTGCCATGGCAGCATGACGTCACGTGACCCAGCAGCGTCATTTGATACCACATTGCCATGGTGATGCATCGTAAAAACAAGGTAAGGATAGTTGCAGAGGCCTCACGCGATCCCCCAGCATTTAATTTAAATGTCTTTGGGAATTGGGGATGAGTGCGCCGCGCCCCCCCCTGAAAAATGTTGTGTGCCCCCCCCAGTTTGCGCACCCCTGCTGTAGGCCTTAATGTGAACCTGTATATCTGTTTATAATGCTAGGATTTTGTATGATTACTTTTATATACGAGCATTGTACAATTGTGATTTAGACAAGAATATCTAACCTTGGATGAGAAATTCATGATTTGTTTATTATTTTTGCTGAATGTAAGTACTGTAAGTATTGTGCTGAGATGTAACTGGACTACTCTGGCATTTAGATTCATTGTGCTGTTCTTTGGGTAAAAAAACAATACAATAAAATGTTGCATTCTAAATATACAGTAGAGGTAATGTAAAAAGAGAAAGCATAGGCTCATTGAGTGAAAAACAGGGTATTCAAATTTAGGAAAAATACAAAGGCTGTCACAAAACAACTTACACAAGACAAAGCACCTGAGAAATCAAAATTAAATATGAACAGTTGCATGAGCAGAAGAATAATGCTGTTACTGCTGCGGCCGAGTTTATTCGAGCATTTGCCCGTTCTCGGCCGCAGCAGTTACCTGGCGCGCGCCGGAGGGTGCCGGGCGCGGGCCGAAGCAGCGGAGGAGGGGCCCGCCGATCGCGGCTTCCCCCTCTCCTCTCCGGGTCCGCCGGGTCCCCCGGAACCCCCTGCCGCCGTCCCCCACATCGCGGGACACCAGGGCTCACTCGGGGAGCCCTGGACGCGCGTGCAGGGGGCGCAGGCACCGATGACGCGTGACCGCGCATCGGTGACGCGCGGCACGCTGAGGGGATGCCACTTGCAAGCCGGGAAATCTCCCGGCTTGCGGAACTGGCCACACTTCAATAAAGTGTGTCGCCAGTGTAAGTATAAATAGATAATAGATGTAGAAAGGTTTCACTTAATAAATGTAACTTTTGAAAACACACATTGTCACTCTATTAAGAGTCCAATATGTACAGTAGTCTTGAATTTGTGAAAAAATCAGCATAATATTTCATCCTTCCTATGGTGAGATATTCAAAATGTTACACTAGGAGTCAATGAAAAACGGTCATATACCAATCCTGTTAATCAGTTTAAACGTGCTTTGCAGAGATACATTTCAGAATATAAATACCTCATATATCTTTAGATGCAAGCTTTTGTTACATAAGTTTATAAAAAAAAACTTTACAAAATGAAGCCACAAATATGAAAATGGGTGCTATATTGTATGAGGGATAATTACCTACAGTATGTGGCCAAATTACCATTAATGAAAGAAAAAATGTTTAAATCCTAATAAATCAAGATGAATTGAGTGACCATGCATCCAAATTGCTGCATTATTCATAGTGGAATTACTCCTCAGATTAGCTGCAAATTGGCCTCTAAATTAATTTTATGATATCCTTTTTTCATAGCTTCTGTGTTATGACAGATGAGAGAAGTCTCTGATTCAAATGACAGTGATGGACTAAAGTTTTATTATTCAACCTCAGGATAAAACTTAACTCTCTCTATTCATATTGGCATTAGTTCAATTTAGTTTGGCAAGCATAGCAAACACTGTTACACATTGTGCTACCGTATATGTCATTTGCTACAGTATTCTACAGTATTCTTCACAAAGTGTCAAGAGCACTGATTTATTTTTTAAACTCTAGAACTTTAAACTCAGGAGACTTAAAAACTAGTATAAAAAACAAAGTACATTTAGAAGTATGCCTATTGTGTTCATGCTGGATTTGTTGGATTTTCAACTGTACTATTTTCAATATTAATGATAAATAATTGTATTAAATATTATACAGTATAATTTAAATTGTTTCTTTTTATGTTATATCAATATAGTGTCTTATAGATTTTGAAAATAAATGTAAAAAAATAAATACTGTGCATATGTAGACATTACATCTTCTAGGATGCTTCTGGCTTGACACTTTCTTTTTGATAGGACCACGCAGCAGGAGAACAATGCATTTGGCAGACCAGAGACTGAAAGAAAAATCTGAGATGAGACTTTCATAGGGATGGACTTTCTAAGGATACACAAATGAAATCAATGAATGACAATGATACAGTATATCTTTTATACGCTATATTCATATCGAAAACAAATACCATCTATACATATTCATTCTATTAATTAATTCATGTATTGTCCCTTACGATTATTGTGCTTATTTTGTGGATGATATTTGTATTTGACATCACTGTATATATACAGGCATACCCCGGTTTAAGGACACTCACTTTAAGTACACTCGCGAGTAAGGACATATCGCCCAATAGGCAAACAGCAGCTCACGCATGCGCCTGTCATCACGTCCTGAACAGCAACACCGGCTCCCTACCTGTACCGAAGCTGTGCGCAAGCGGGGAGACTGTAGAGCCTGTTACACATGCATTATTTACATCAGTTATACACGTATATGACGATTGCAGTACAGTACATGCATCGATATGTGGGAAAAAAGTAGTGCTTCACTTTAAGTACATTTTCGCTTAACATACATGCTCCGGTCCCATTGCATACATTAATGCGGGGTATGCCTCCCTGTGTGTATATATATATATATATATATATATATATATATATATATATATATATATATATATATATATATATATATATATATATATATATATATATATATATGTAAAATTCACAGGTGGTGCACCAAAAAAGTTCATCTTGCAACAAATAGTGACATGAGGGTAACCAAGAGACACAGTGTGGACATTTGGAGGAAATCTCTACCATCAGGATTCCTATGGACTCATCATCTCCATTAGGAGCTGAGTATTTCCCTGCTTGTCATTAGGGGTTTTATCTTTATGGGACTGGTTTTTCCACAAGTGACTTGCCCGACAACAGAGCTTATGCCTACTTAACTGCCAATTTGCATTTACATTACTCATGTGGACTCTTTTTATAGTTAGCCCTGGACTGGTAATTATTTATACTTGCCAGTCATGTTATTGCCACAATCTTTATTGATTCTTGTGATTTAGGTCACTACCGCAACTAACAACTATGCACAGACCTAGACATTGCGACGAGTCGTCTAGCAAGCAGCATAGAGGGCAAGATTCCCCCGATGGTTGCTATGACTACCAAATGCTACTTAATGTGCACGTTTACTACGTGCCTACACCTTTGAGAAAGCGCGAACCCACGCGAAACGTGCATCAGGTGACCGGAACGGTGTGACGTCACTCTGCTGAATGGACACCACCTACAAGCGTGTCAGCGTCTTCGCGAGTTCAGTCGCCGAAATTGAATCTGAGATTATCTCTTCTGCCCGGTTGCTGTACCTCGGCGTTCTGCCTGTACTTCCCCTTACTCTTGGACTGAGTGGAGCGCTACGGACGCGCACTATACCTAAAAGCTAAGTGTATTATCCTATTAGCTTTGCCGTGCGTATCCTGCATGGACATTGCGCGCCACTATGTTAGGCAGAGGCACTATCTCCTCTCTACACTGGTGTACTAATAACTGCTTCAACACGTGATTGGGCACTATGATGACTTATTATCAACTATATGTGGTGCCACACTGCCATCCCAACAGTCCTAACAACTTAGGGGTTAATGCTGAGTCTCGTTGTCCACACCAGTCTTGACTAAGTGACCACAATTCATTGAGACATGTGTGTATGATCTGTACGAGGTGATATAATACCTTTATTCTGATTGCTACACTGTAAAGACTGAATTTTACACGTTGTGACTAGTATTGTCTGTCACCTCAATATGTAGTATGATCAGATATATTTGTTACGAGACTCTCCTTGAGCGGTCCTATGTAAGGAGATTATAAGTGATTTTTGTGTAACACATTATTGTGTTTCAGAGGCCATAACTGGATACGGTCATTGAACCGTGCCCCAGGGCATTAACATCGCACATTTTGTGCTTGCCCTTCACAGAAATCTATATTTACACGCTAGGAATTTTTTCCTTATTTGTAGCACGTTTATTATTTAATATCGTTCTGCGTGTGGTAGTATGTTCACTAAGTACATTATTCGGTTCACATTAATTTTGTGACTTTCACGCTGTTTTGTTTTGATTTACATCATCACATGGGGTGGGCCATTAATATTGTGTAGGTCTTTTGATTTGACCTTTTTGTCTAAGGTTATTTAACCCCTTCAGATTCAGTATCAGCAGCCTTTATCATATTTAGACTGTTGATTTTTAGTATAAAGGGCATCCGTATCTAGGGTGAGCACCTTGTTCTGAAGGTATGTGTTAGTTAATTCCTTAGCTACCTGGCCCACAGTTAGTTGATGTATTGTACTTTTTTCCATCTTCGGTTTACAAGTATTTAGGAAGATAGTTTGGTTTGTCATTCGGGGCTGGCCCTGGACTTTTTGTACCACGCCCCTCTATACAAGTACTATTTTATTATTAAATGTGTGATTAAAAGGTTTTTAATTTACTAATCATATCACATTCACTGATCGAACTGAGTGCATTCAAGGGGGAATCTTTTGTTTGTTTGTTTTTTATTATCCTAGTCCTCTTTTGCACAGGTGTACGGTCTTAACTACTTGTTTATAACTTATTCATTGAACTTGAGCTAATGCGGGAGATTCCCTTGTTCCTTTCCCTTCCCTTCTTCCTCCCCTCCCTGATTTGTACATTTTTATAAACTAATGTCTGTACATACAAGTAGTTATTTTTGGGAGTGTTTCTGCTAATTTCAACTGTTCTGTATGTCACATTTCTACTTTGTTTACACTCAGATACCGGCACTCTGCATCCTGAGAATACACCCAGTGGGAGGAGTTTCGGTACAACCTCCCTGGTACCTCTGATGAAGTGCTGCTTCCTGCTGATTGGTCTGACGCACAGGAGATGTACTTCTACTGCTGCGGCCCCACGTTTTATTCTAAAACATCACCGCATTTTCCCGGGATATTTTTTCGAATGCTATGCACTTCACCGGGTGCATGCCGCATTCATGTTGTGTTCTCAGCCGCGGTTCATGCGCGGTTCATGCGTTTATTGAGGATGGTTCGGATTTAATAGGTTGCAATTCTTCACGTGTCTGCCAGATGGCAGATATTCATGAATTGTAATGCGCATGCGCTTCAGTAATGTGTCGACTTGTAGGTGTTTTGTTTAAAAAAGATACCACAGTGGGCTATTGTAAATTGGCCTTGGGACTGAAGGAAGAGGTTACAATAATGTATCAATTTAGGCTTTTCATATTAAAGAAAGACAAAGACCAGTTTCTGTTATTCTCCAGAGACCCGCCGCCATGAGTGTTCAAGTGCAGCCCGTGTTCCAAAAACCCGACAGAATGTACGTGTATTTAATATGGGCCGCGATTAATGCAACAGATGATAAGATGGCAACAGTTGTTCAAATTTATCAGTATTTTATCGAAAACTATGACTTTTACAAATTTTGTAAAATTTTACTTTTAAACAATGACTTTTACAAAACTATGATTTACAAATACTGTACAATGTTAAAATATTTTAAGTGCACAGCAATTCAAAACATCAAAAGGTGTATGGTTTACTGCTAGTGAAAACATTTATGTACAGAAGGTAAAAACATTTACAGTCAGTCAGTATGGTTTACAGTCACATGTTATTAAAAAAAAATCTTTATTCATAAAATATACAAAACGCAAAATCTCCTTTATTAAAGTACAGCAAGTCAAAACATTTACAGTAGGATGGTGTGCAGAACAGTCAGTCAGGCCTGCACAACTACAGTCCTCGAGGGCCGCAAACAGGCCCGGTTTTAAGGATAACCTTGAAAACCGGGCCTGTTTGCGGCCCTCGGGGACTGGAATTGTGCAGGTCTTGTGTACAGTAAATAAAAACATTTATTTATTAATACAAGTTTAAACACACACCATCTCCTTTATTTAAGTACAGCAGGTCAAAACATGTACATTACAGCACAACAGTATGGTCTTATCTGTTTTTAAAAAAATTATTTATTCATAAAATATACAAAACGCAACATCTCCTTTATTAAAGAACGGCAAGTCAAAACATTTACAGTGGGATGGTGGGCAGAACAGTGAGTCAGTCAGGCCTGCACAACTACAGTCCGCGAGGGCCGTAAACAGGCCCGGTTTTCAGGATAACCTTGAAAACCGGGCCTGCTTGCGGCCCTCGGGGACTGGAACAAAACATTTACCAAACATTTACAACAGTTGAACACTCACGCAAATGCGCACCCCACCAGATTGTCCTTCCATGGCCGATGCCTTGCATGGCGCAAAATGCCATAAATGCAGTCTCAAACGCCTTTCATTACAGGATCTGTAATGGATTAATCTATGAAGCCGCGGCCAAAACACCCAGTGAAGATGCATCTGTAGGGTGCCATCTCTAGGCGTGGACCAGGATGCATTGTCATATTTGAATGTAAAATATATAAAATATAATGTAGCCTTATGCACTGTACTGTACTAGTGTGCAGTTTTTTGAGCACTTTTCTTTTCTTGTTATAGGAATCATGAATAAAGCTTTCTTCCAAGACAAAATTGTGCCTGAGATTGTGGAATGCATCACACGCGAGTTCCCAGATGGTCACCGTTTCTTCCAGCACACCGCGTCAACAGCGCATATCCTTGAGTGCGGTATCAACTGGGTGAAGACGCCAGCGGAATAAGTGCGGTAACCATGTCTCATTTTTTCCCCACTGTTTTTACTGTGTACTGTATCTCTTAAACTAATTGTCCTTTTTTTCCAATGACAGATCGCCAGACTTCAATCCGATCGAAATGGTCTGGCATCAGCTGAAGGACCATATCCGAAAAGTCGTGAAATCCTCCAAAAAGGATGAGTTGGCGAAAGGCATACTGAGTTTTTGGAATGATGTACTCACCGTGGAACGCTACAATAAATATATTGACCATATTGCTACTGTGTTGCCCATTGTGATCGCGCGTAATAGGCAAGCATCAGGAAGGTAGTATGGTATACTGAAGTACTGTACAGTAGAGGCAACGTTTATTCTAACACTTGCCGTAAACTAGCCGGGTTACATTCTGGGTATGTGCTGGGTATGTTCTGGGCTAGTTTGAGGCACGTTTAAGGCATTTCTGCATTGACTAACGACCCATAGGATTAACACAGCAGGGATCCCTGGCAGTCCAATTCAGTTTGAATGGGACTGCCAGGAACCCACGCAGTTAATCTGATAGGCCATTAATCAATGCAGAAATGCTGGGGCTAGTTTAAGGAAAGTTTAAGGCATGTATTCAGAATGTACCTGGGTGTTTCCTGTTTTTTTGGGGGAATTGCCACTGGTTTTTGTTAGAATAAGAGTTGCCTCTACTGTACTGTAGTATTGTAAGTACAGTATGATACAAGTAAGTATGGCACAGATTTTTTCTTTCCTTGTAGTCAGAGTATACAGTAGTTCCAGTATATACTAGTTTGACAGTACTACGGTAACTGCATACTGTAGTCCAATATGGAGTAGCTATACCAGGGGTCATCAAACTCTAAGTCCTAAAGAGCCAAATATGAGTAGCGGAACGATTTAGAATTTTTCAAAGAGCCATAAATATATTTTTACATCCCCCGCCCCCATCACATCAGGCTGCCCCCCCCCCCCCCCCAGGGTGACCTTGAAAATGAAAAACCGGGACACATTTTTTTTTTTTACATAACAGTTTATTTATTGTAGTACACTTATACTTTACTACCATTACTCCTTGTTACATAGTTACGTGTGTGTGTGTGTGTGTGTACGTGTGTGTGTGTGTGTGTACGTGTGTGTGTGTGTACGTGTGTGTGTGTACGTGTGTGTGTGTACGTGTGTGCGTGTACGTGTGTGCGTGTGCGTGTACGTGTGTGCGTGTACGTACGTACGTGATGACCTCACTAATTAAACAAAAACAAAAAAGCCAGATGTGAATGATTCTGTACCCATTAACCAGTGTCAGGATGCCCCCTCTTCACAATTTCTAAAGCAGCAATCCCACCTGGGATCTTATCTGATCCGCAGTCCCTCAAGGTAATGTACAGGAGGGGAGGTGTTCCCTACCTGTCTTCCGATGTCTCCCGCGTGAAACTTGAGTCAGATCTGGAAGAAAGCAGGGTAGGTTACTTCGGTGTAGGTATACGGCAGTTAAGATAAGACATAGAGGGTGAGGGAGACGGGGAGGGTGAGGAAGACGGGGAGGGTGAGGGAGACGGGGACGGTGAAGGAGACGGGGAGGGTGAGGGAGACGGGGAGGGTGAGGAAGATGGGGACGGGGATGGTGAGGGAGACGGGGAGGGTGAGGGAGATGGGGAGGGTGAGGGAGACGGTGAGGGAGATGGGAAGGGTGAGGGAGATGGGGAGGGTGAGGGAGACGGGGAGGGTGAGGGGGATGGGGAGGGTGAGGTGGACGGGGAGGGTGAGGGGATGGTGAGGGGACGGGAAGGGAGGCACACACACAGATAAACACACACACACACACACTGGTAAACACACACACACACACTGGCACACACACACTGGTACACACACACTGGTACACACACACACACACACACACACTGGTACACACACACACACACACACACACACACACACACACACACACACTTGTACACACACACACACACACACACTGGTACACACACACACACACTGGTACACACACACATACTGGTACACACACACATACTGGTACACACACACACAGATATATATATACACACACACACACAGTGAAGTACAGACAGAGGCAGCCACGAGCAGGTGGCTCCCCGCACCAATGGGGAGGGAGGGAGCGCCAGGACAGGAGGCAAAGGCACAAAAACACAACTCCTATCACTCCGGCCCGGGTGGGCTGAGGGGGGGAGACACTGCGCAGCTAACAGAATAGCCAGGAGCGGGAAGAGAGACACACACCACGTGTGCACTGCAGAAGGAAGCAGAAGTCCCGCCCCCGACACCCTCTGACCTGCAGTCAATCCCCTGCGGCCCAGCTGGCATGCTAAGTCCCGCCCCCCGGCAACCATTCATTCAACATGGGGAAAAAAAATTACCTGCTCTTGCATGGCATCCTCCTCACCGCTGCTGCCCTCGCGCTTGCTGCAGCCTGATCCGCCTGCCGCCACAAATCCTAGAAGAGCCGCACGGTCGTTCCCGATGAGCCACAAGTGGCTCGCGAGCCGTGCTTTGACGACCCCTGAGCTATACAGTACAGTATGCACCTAACTGCTCAATTTATTTATTTCCAGATAGAGCAGCAGCAGCCATCTGGTTTCGAACTATTTAACAGTAGTCACAGTATACTGTAGTTCCAGTATAGACTAGTTTAACAGTACTACACAGCACACAATGCCATAATACAGTACGCACATAACTGCACTAATTTTTTGTTTTCTTGTCTTTTCAGGAAAAAAGGATAGACTGGGAGAGAGGGGGGTGTCGTGTACAGTCTGAACTGTTTGTACAGTCAAGTGTACAGTATCTAAACAGCAGTAATGATGTACACAAAACCTCTCCTCTCAATGAACTACTGTACTGTACTCAGAATGAGGAAGAAGATAAAGACGGAAAAAATGATATTACTAAATATATATTATAAATTATATATTATTAAATAATATTATTATCAATGTGCATTATTCATGTTTATCCACCGGCCCTCAATTTCCATCTGACAGAAGAACTTAATAAAGACTGCATTATGTATTATTCATGATTATTTTTATATTTGTTTTTTATTGGTTCTTGATAAAATAAAATAAATATTTATTTACATTCATGCTAATCATAATCATTAACAACCCCTCCCCCCCACACACACACACCTACAGTACACCAAAGAAAAAGAATGAATGACAAACCAACATGAATCAGTTAATGGTTTTTTAACTCTCAATTCTCACAGTGCTGTGCAAATCAGATTTACATATAAAATTCGAGAAGGGGTTCAGTTCAAAGAAATTATATAATTTCAAAAGGCAGTTCATCATAATAATATGATCCCTACACCCCCAAATACAGTACGTAAAAAACACACAAATCAACCATGTGCAATCAAACGCACAGGGTCGCAGTCAAAAGCTACAGCACAGATTGAATATCGTAATATCAAGATGGTTTTTGTAGGCTTGTGGAGAAAATAACAATTACAAAATTAGAATATTTTTTTTTTGGTCACTCACTCAAGCAAGCAGTGGTGGGTGAAGTTACAGGCGCATGCTCAGTAATCAGCTAGCTCCCATTCCAAAAAGGATTACACACAGGCGCATAGAGAGGTGATGCTCTGTTAGGGACTGATTAAAAACACAATGGCAAGCGTTTTATGTTTATTTTTTTTG
The DNA here is from genome assembly GCF_040206685.1 of Ascaphus truei. Classification (NCBI taxonomy): domain Eukaryota; kingdom Metazoa; phylum Chordata; class Amphibia; order Anura; family Ascaphidae; genus Ascaphus; species Ascaphus truei. Next base: position 311,127,764 of record NC_134485.1, read on the forward strand.
TTCCTGGTAAAATAAATATTTATTTACATTCATGCTAATCATAATCATTGACAACAACACCCCCCCCCCCCCACACACCTACAGTACACCAAAGAAAAAGAATGAATGACAAAACAACATGAATCAGTTAATGGTTTTTTAACTCTCAATTCTCACAGTGCTGTGCAAATCAGATTTACATATCAAATTCGAGAAGGGATTTTTCCAAAGCGTTACCGCAAACAAAGCCTCAAAGGGTTGGAGGGGGAGGGGGTGTTGTGTGAGTCATGCGCAGTAATCAACTAGCTCCCATCTCAAAGAGGATTTCAGGCAGGCGCAGTGAGGTGACGCTCGGCTAGGGACGGATTAAAAACACAATGACAAGCTGCAGAAAATGAATGACTCTGTGGAGGTGTCTGTCGATAAGAGTTTCAAATCCTTGAGCGAGCCTTGTGTGTGTGCGTGGGGGAGGGGGCTGCATGAAGGATTATCTTTGCAGCAGTTCAAAGAAATGACATAATTTCAAAAGGCAGTTCATCATAATAATATTATCCCTACACCCCCAAATACAGTACGTAAAAAGCACACAAATCAACCATGTGCAGTCAAACGCACAGGGTCGCAGTCAAAAGCTACAGTACAGATTGAATATCGTAATATCAAGATGGTTTTTGCAGGCTTGTGGAGAAAATAACAATTAAAAAATTAGAATAAAAAATTGTTTTTTTTGGTCACTCACTCAGTCAAGCAAGCAGTGCTTGGCGAAGTTACAGGTGCATGCGCAGTAATCACCTGCTGTCAAGCAGGAATGTGATTGAAACCAGAAAGACACACGTTCAAAGGAATGGTGTGGGAGAGATGTACTGCATTGTAGAGAAGAGAAGAAGTTGAAATACCCTGCAGTGCAGTAAATTATCCTGTGTGTGTCCGAGCGAGGGGAGAGCGCTGTATATGCCGAAATGTGACACTGTTACAGTACTGTACACGCCTATGCATTTCAACAATTTTCAAATGAGACATACAGTACAGCACTGCAAATGCATGTATACTGTAAATATGCAAATTTACAATTATTGTGCGCGCACACGCAGACTGTGTATTGATGTAGGTTGAACCGCAAAGGTATTAGACTTCCAAGGCAACAGCTCGCGAATGCCCCCCAGAGTTTTTAGACGGCATTGCAGTATTGCAGACAGCGAGAATAAAATGCTAATATCACGAGCGCTAAAATAACGCAATAAAGAAAAAGAATGAATTACAAAACAACATGAATCAGTTAATGGTTTTTTAACTCTCAATTCTCACAGTGCTGTGCAAATCAGATTTACATATCAAATTCGAGAAGGGATTCAGTTCAAAGAAATGACATAATTTCAAAAGGCAGTTCATCATAATAATATGATCCCTACACCCCCAAATACAGTACGTAAAAAACACACAAATCAACCATGTGCAATCAAACGCACAGGGTCGCAGTCAAAAGCTACAGCACAGATTAAATATCTTAATATCAAGATGGTTTTTGCAGGCTTGTGGAGAAAATAACAATTAAAAAATTAGAATAAAAAATAGTTTTTTTTTGGTCACTCACTCAGTCAAGCAAGCAGTGCTGGGCGAAGTTACAGGTGCATGCGCAGTAATCACCTGCTGTCAAGCAGGAATGTGATTGAAACCAGAAAGACACACGTTCAAAGGAATGGTGTGGGAGAGATGTACTGCATTGTAGAGAAGAGAAGAAGTTGAAATACCCTGCAGTGCAGTAAATTATCCTGTGTGTGTCCGAGCGAGGGGAGAGCGCTGTATATGCCGAAATGTGACACTGTTACAGTACTGTACACGCCTATGCATTTCAACAATTTTCAAATGAGACTTACAGTACAGCACTGCAAATGCATGTATACTGTAAATATGCAAATTTACAATTACTGTGCGCGCACACGCAGACTGTGTATTGATGTAGGTTGAACTGCAAAGGTATTAGACTTCCAAGGCAACAGCTCGCGAACGCCCCCCAGAGTTTTTAGACGGCATTGCAGTATTGCAGACAGCGAGAATAAAATGCTAATATCACGAGCGCTAAAATAACGCAATTCACTCCGGACCAAAAAAAAAAAAACCATCTGACCGAGATTATCAGAGAGCAGCGGATCCAGACGATTTAGGCTAAAGGCGGCCACCTTTGTAAATACTCACTGAGCTGGCAGTTTCATTAAGCCCCCGGCGAAGCGGTTGGGCAAAACGTGCGTGTCGGGGCTCCTGTTCTCTCTCATGTTTGTACTGAGCACTCCAGTGGCGATCTGACCCTCTCCCCCTGCACAGTGACGGTGGATTGATCAACAGGCTGCTTTAATACCAAGTTCCTCGAATACATGCTGACTCTGCTGGATTGTGGACTGTGGACCTCATTGGATGCTGTTGTGGACTTTCACCTTTAGCTGAAGCTATGTATATGCCTGATTAATCATACACCTTATAGTTTCTCTCATATGACACTCAAGAGACTTCAAGCTGTGTGGCGCTTCCCCTTATAAAGTACCTTTAATATACTCTCAGGATGTGGGTTCATTGCAATCCTTCACTCCCCAAATTAGGATGGGTTCTTTATTTGTAACATTTTGATCTTGGGATGTGTCTATTAATTACACCTATAGTATTATAGTCTGTTTAACCAAGGTTATAAGCTTTAGGGTTTTTTTTCATGTTCCACCAGGTTTTATGCTCAGACCTGCCCGCCATACAGGTGTAAGGCTAATTGTTTACCTTTTCTGTGTCTGTTTGTTTCTCTGTGTGTGTCTTTCTCTCTCTCTATTTGTGTGTGTGTGTATAGTCTCTGTCTCCCAGTCTTCCAAGTGTTGTTGGTGCTGCGCCGAGCACTGGAGGCCTCTGCGCATGCACCAGAGGTCTCTGGCATGCGTGCCATGCACCAGAGGTCTCTGCACATGCGTGCATGTGCCGAGGTCCGCCACCATTTCTGCGTCATGACATTACTTCCATCACACGTTTTTGTAACAACGAATTACATTTTCCCCATCAAAACTCTGTAGGTGCCAGCAAAGAAGTTTCACTTCAAAAAGTGCAGAGAGGAGACACCAAATTAATTAAGTGGATGAAAATCTGATTTATGAGCGGAGTCTAGCTAAATTAGATTTGTATGCATTAGAAAAGAAGTGCCTAAGAGAGGATATGCTAACTATACACAAATATATTCGGGGACTATACAGTACAAGGTGCTTTCAAAAGAACTATTCAGCCCAAGCGCAATACAAACGATCCTGGGTCATACCTTATGGTAAGAGGAAATGAAATGTCACCAACAACAAAGGAAAGGTTCTTTACATTAAGGGCAGTTACAGCCTTTATCCTAGTGCGGCTGTAGTGGCGCTCTGATAACCGCGGGCAGATGCAGTATGATTTTTTTTCCGGAGTATATTGCGGTATTTTAGCGCTCGTAATATTAGCATTTTATTAGCGCTGTCTGCAATACTGCAATACCGTCTAAAAACTCAGGTGGGCGTTCGCGAGCTGTTGTCTTCAAAGTCTAATATTTTAAAAGTTCAACCTACGTCAGTACACAGTCTGCGTGTGCGCGTGCAGTAATTGTAAATTTGCATATTTATCCATGCATGTGCAATGCTGTATGTCTCATTTGAAAATTGTTGAAACACATAGGCGTGTACTATAACAGTATCACATTTCAGCATATACAACGCTCTCCCTCGCTCGCCCCCACACACACAGGCTAATTTACTGCTCTGCAGTATTTCAACTTCTTATCTACAGTACAGTACACCTCTCCCACACCATTCCTCTGAATGTGTGTCTTTCTGGTTCCAATTACATTCCTGCTTGATAGCTGATGATTACTGCGCATGCGTCTGTAACTTCACCACTGCTTGCTTGCGAAGTTCAAGAGTGAGTGACCAAAAAAAAAAAAAAAAAATTTTTCTCATCATTTTTTATTTTTATTTTCTCCACAAGCCTGCCTAAACCATCTTGATGTTATGATATTCAATCTGTGCTGTAGCTTTTGACTGCGACACTGTGCATTTGACTGCACATGGTTGATTTGTGTGCTTTTTATGTATTTGGGGGTGTAGGGATCAAATTATTATTGTGACCTTCCTTTTGAAAATAAGTCTTTTCTTTGAACTACAGTACAGCTAATCCTTCATGCAGCTGTACCTTGTATCCCCCTCCCCCACACACACACAAGGCTCGCTCAAGGTTTTGATCTTCTTATCGACAAACACCTCTCCAGAACCATTCCGTTTCTAAAGCTTGTCATTGTGTTTTTAATCGTCCCTAGCCGAGCATCACCTCTCTGCGCCTGCGTGTAATCCTCAAAACCATTCATTAATTTTCCTATTGTTGGCTTTGAGTCACCTCTCTGTAATCCTCTTTGGGAAGGGAGCCAGCTGATGATTAGGAGAAGGAGTGACTCAGTTAGTAAAGACACTGACTGACTGAGATTGTTGCAGGGGAGCCTGGTTCAATTCCCGGTGTCAGCTCCTTATGACCTTGGGCAAGTCACTTTATCTCCTTGTGCCCCAGGCACAAAAAAAACCCCATCGATTGTAAGCTCCACGGGACAGGGACCTGTGCCTGCAAAATGTCTCTGTAAAGCACTGCGAACAACTGGCAGCGCTATACAAGAACATGCTATTATTATTATTATTATTACTGCGCATGACTCACCCATTCCCCCCTCAACCCTTTGAGGCTTTGTTTACGGTAACGCTTGTGATAATCCCTTCTCGAATTTGATATGTAAATCTGATTTGCACAGCACTGTGAAATTGAGAGTTAAAAAAAACATGATCTGATTCATGTTTTTGGTGCAGTATGTTACCACTTTTTGTCATTCTTTCTTTTTCTTTGGTGTAGGGGGGGGTTCAATGATTATGATTATCATGAATGTAAAGAAATATTTAGGAACAAAAAATACAAATATACAAATAATCATGAATAATACAAACTGCAGTCTTTATTCAGTTCTTCTGTCTGTTGAAAATTGAGGGCCGGTGGATAATCATGAATAATGCACATTGATAATAATATTAATTAATAATATACAATATATAATAATATATATAATAATATACATTTTTCCGACTTTATCTTCTTCCTCATTCTGTGTACAGTACAGTAGTTCATTGAGAGAGGGGAGGTTTTGTGTAAATCATGACTGCTGTTTAGATACACTTAACTGCTCACACAGTTCACAAACTTTACACATGATACCCCCCTCCCCCGCCAGTCCATACTTTTTTTTCTGAAAAGAGAAGAAAAGAAAAAATTAGTGCAGTTATATGCATACTGTATTATGGCATTGTGTACTGTATACAGTAGTACAGTACTGTCAAACTAGTTTATACTGGAACTACTGTATACTTTAACTACTGTTAAATACTTTGTAACCAGATGGCTAGTGCTGCTCTCTCAGGAAATAAAAAAATTGAGCAGTTAGGTGCATATTATGGCATTGTGTACTGTATAGCTACTCCATATTAGACTACAGTATGCAGTTAGTACTGTCAAACTAGTCTATACTAGAACTACTGTATACTGTGACTACTCTTAAATGCTTTGTAACCAGATGGCTAGAGCTGCTCTCTCAGGAAAGAAAAAATCTGTGTCATACTTACCTGTATCATACTGTACTTATAATACTACAGTAAAGTACTATACCATACTACCTTCCTGGTGCTTGCCCATTACGCGCAATCACAATGGGCAACACAGTCGCAATATGATCATTATCCCTTGTGCCAACTCATCCTTTTTGGAGGGTTTAACGACTTTTCGGATATAGTCCTTCAGCTGATGCCAGACCATTTCGATAGGCTTGAAGTCTGGCGATCTGTCATTGGAGGGGGAAATAAAGACAATTAATTAAAGAGATACAGTACACAGTTAAAACAGTGGGAAAAAATGAGACACGGTTACCACACTTACTCCGCTGACGTCTTCACCCAGTTGATACCGCGCTCAAGAATATGCGCTGTTGACGTGGTGTGCTTCGGATCGTTGTCCTGGTAGAAACAGTGACCATCTGGGAACTCACGTGTTATGTATTCCACAATCTCAGGCACAATTTGCTCTTGGAAAAAAGCTTTATTCATGATTCCTATAACAAGAAAAGAAAAGTGCTCAAAAAACTGCACACTAGTACAGTACAGTGCATAAGGCAAAAGCGTGTGACTTATTTTACCTTCAAAGAGGACAATGCATCCTGGTCCACGCCTAGAGATGGCACCCCACACATGCATATTCACTGGGTGTTTTGGACATGGCTACATAGATATGCAACCTTTTTTGTGGAATGCAAAGGTGGCAAATCTCTCCAGCGATACAGTAGCCTCGTCAGTGAAGATGCAATCCTGGAAAGTTTCTCCACAGTCGATCCATGCCTGGGCCTGGACCACTCTCTTGATCTTGTTAACGTCCCTTATCATAGGGTACGCTTTGTAATGACAAGGAATAATTTTATAGGTACAGTATAGTTTCTTAAACAACACTTTTACCTCCTGTACTGTCCAGTACTAACCTCACACGTCCATATTTCCATCCAATTCTGCGTCTCATCTTCTTTATGCTGGTCTCAGATACAGGGAGATTGTGATTTTGCAGCAGAGAGTATTTGACCCTTAAGGCACTCTTCTCATCATTCTCTTCAGTTATTTTGTCGACCAGAAGAGTTGTCTCCCTACAGTGTACAGAAAAACAACAATCCGGTAAGTTACAGTGCAGTAGGCCACAAGTATAGCACATCATTTACATTAAAAATAGTATAAAATTAGATAGATCTACACAATATATAGTTCTATTAATATGCAGCAATATAAACAATAATAGATATACTGTATTATATACTATAGTTATATAAATATACCGAAATAACTATAAAATTAGATAGATCTACACAATATATAGTTCTAATAATATGCAGCAATATTAACAATAATAGAAATACTGTATTATATAGTTATATAAATATACTTACGCGTTAGTTACCGTTGGTGTCCTCGTGTGTTGTTTGTTTTTTCCGTGTGCATGATAGCACACGGTGGTTGATGGCACAACGAGGCCAGAAGCAGCTAACCAGCACTGGATATCTGCAATTCGTTGTCCGCTCGTGTATATCTCCTTAATTCTCATGCTGAGATCCTTTGAAATCTTATTAACAGGCATTGCTGCGAGTAGAAAGAAATACAAACACAATGTATATTCGATGTTTAGTCGATGTGTATTCAATGTGCAGTGAATACACAAAATGGATGGTGTATTTATACGTTAATGACTCACATTAGAGTATGCCAACTTTCAACACCTGTACCTCGTCGCCATGCATAAAAGGTTACACACTTTGCATAGCCCACCACTCGATGATCTTTATCTGAACTTGCCCTTCTCCAGATACTGCATCGTGCCATCTGCTTCCATGGATCAACCCCAATTCTACGGACGCAGGAAGCCACTCGCCTCTGCCGTGCCTATCACACAGAAAAAGCGAAAGGCGGCAGCCGTTTCCAAGCCAAGGCCAAAGCGACAGGCTAAGGCTAATAAAGAAAACCTTCTGCTGACCCCAAATGCTAAGGGTTTTAATACATGTAAGCCTTATTATGTCAAGAAGAAATTCGGTGATGTACACTCAAGGCAAAACAAATGGGAAACAGCCAGACCATCTTCTCCACTACTCGTCCACGATGCTGCCGCCGCTTCCCGAAAACCCACAGCCCATCTTCTCCACTGCTTTTCGACGACGCTGCCACTGGTGTCCCTGAAATCCACGGGTCACTATCTCCATTACGCTTAGACGACTCTGCCGATTCTCGCCCGGAAATCCAGAGGTCGCTTTCTCTATCCCTCTTCGACGATGCTGCCGCTTCTCTCCCGGAAATCCACAGGTCACCTCCTTCATTCTTCTTTGACGACACTTCCGCTTCTCTCCATGAAACCCCCATCTTATCCTCCGTAGCACCCATCCACCCAGATGTCCACAGCACGCCATGCACAAGAACCAGCTCGTTAGACCACATGCTCAATGGGTTAAGTGTGGATATCCCTGGGAACTCTATTATGCTGGTAAAGATAGATCTGCTTTTAGAGACCTTGCTAAATATGAATCAACGGATGGAGAAGATGGATCGACGGATGGAGAAGATAGAGACTGACATAGCGGAGATACATAATTTGCTCGGTGTTCATGCTCCTGGATGTGATGAATGGGACCTTCGACCGCCTTCCAAAACCAAGCGCACCCCCTCCACCAGAAGAATTTTGGTACATGTATGCCATTGGGGAGGAGGATAACATGACAACCCCGTCAAGACCACGCCTGGAGACAACACGGCGACCAAGATAGGAGGAAAGCTTCCTCCCAGACAACCTATCATCGCCCACCACCGCCACAAGCACACCCGCTACCAGAAACACACCCGCTCCCAGAACCCAACCTACATACGCTTGCATCGATACGGTGCCCGACATCATCCTGCGCGAGCTGCCACCGGCACTCAGGGAGAAGTATAGGGTGATGACTGCTGGTTTACCCGAGAAATATGGCATGTTCATTTTTAAGCATCACGTGTCCTACTTGGTGTACTGTGGATGGGCCTACAATATAAATTACGAAGGAAATCGCGAAAAAAGGGCGCTTCCTGAAAATTTAAGAAAGACTATTGTGGAGGAAATGCGGCGCTATTTTTCAATTTCAGATCCTCTAATAAAAATCGTTTGAGACTCCATTAATGGCATTTTGCGCCATACAAGGCATCGGCCCTGGAAGGACAATCTGGTGGGGATCGAATTTGCGGGACTGTTCAACTGTTGTTTATTTTTTGTAAATGTTTTTGTAAATGTTTTTGTAAATGTTTTGACTTTCTGTACTTTAATAAAGATGTTGCGTTTTAAAATTTTATAAATAAAGAATTTTTTTTAATAACACTACACTATTGTGCTGTATGTTTTGAATTTCTGTACTTAAATAAAGGAGATGTTGCGTGTTTTAACTTGTATTAATAAAGAAATGTTTTTACTTACTGTATACAAGACCTGCACAATTCCTTAAAACCGGGCCTGTTTGCGGCCCTCGAGGACTGGAGATGTGCAGGCCTGACTGACTGTTCTGCACACCATCCCACTGTAATTGTTTTGACTTGCCGTTCTTTAATAAAGGAGATGTTGCGTTTTGTATATTTTATGATTAAAGAATTTTTTTAAAAACAGGTAAGACCATACTGTTGTGCTGTACTGTACATGTTTTGACCTGCTGTACTTATATAAAGGAGATGGTGTGTGTTTAAACTTGTATTAATAAATAAATGTTTTTATTTACTGTACACAAGACCTGCACAATTCCAGTCCCCGAGGGTCGCAAACAGGCCCGTTTTTCAAGGTTATCCTTAAAACCGGGCCTGTTTGTGGCCCTCGAGGACTGGAGATGTGCAGGCCTGACTGACTGTTCTGTACACCATCCTTCTGTAAATGTTTTGACTTTCTGTACTTTAATAAAGGAGATGTTGCGTTTTTTAAATTTTATGAATGAAGAATTTTTTTTAATAACACCATACTGTTGTGCTGTACATGTTTTGACTTTCTGCACTTTTTAATAAAGGAGATGTTGCGTGTTTTAACTTGTATTACTAAAGAAATGTTTTTACTTACTGTACACAAGAACTGCACAATTCCAGTCCCCGAGGGCCGCAAACAGGCACGGTTTTCAAGGTTATCCTTTAAACCAGGCCTGTTTGCGGCCCTCGAGGACTGGAGATGTGCATGCCTGACTGACTGTTCTGTACACCATCCTACTGTAAATGTTTTGACTTTCTGTACATAAATGTTTTCACTAGCAGTATACCATACACCCGTTAATCTTTTGAATTGCTGTACACTTAATGTAATATGTTTTAAATTGTATTTGTAAATAAATGTTTTTGTACTTACTCCACCAATAAAAGAAAATGTTGATTTGTTTTAAATTGTTCCATTGTCTCCTTTTATACTGTAACAAAATACCATGTTTCTAGAACATACTGTACAGTACAGTACTGTTTAGGCATACTGTACAGTACTGTACTGTATACTGTAGGCATGCTCAGTACTGTACATCACAAGAGTATTAAAACAATACATGCTGTACGGGTTTAGAATACACATATGTACTGGAATACATGTATAATAAATGCATACTTTTTATTTTTCGTGTTTATTATACAGTATATATAAAAAAGTATTGTATACGGTCTGAAAACAACAGCATATTGTTACAGGTTTTCTATGAAGCTCTCAGTTACAGTATTCTATCCTAATCAATAACAACGGCCACTAAACTGTAGACTCTGGTACGTGGTTTTTTAAATCCGATTCAGCAATGTGCAGGCATTGTTACACAAAGCGATATTATCCATCGAAATCCCTCCATTTGCCGTTTTCCGCATGAGATGACAAAGTTTTCTTTTCTGAGGAAAAACAAAAGTCAAAGTTTTACTTTAATGGTCAGTCCCCTAAAGAAGTTCCCACAGTCAGCCCCACCAATAATTTTCTCGGGGGGCGTCTCCTGTTCACATGCGCATGCGCCTACTGGCGATGTGATGACACGCATATGCGTTTCAAGAAGGTTACAATGCGCATGCGCCTAGCTTTCCACCAATTGTGCATTATCTACTGTAGAAGCTGCTCAGCCAATGATATTGCTTACAGGAGACTCGCTTGACTGTGCATTGATATTGATATTTCAAAAACAGAATAAAATACGGCAACATTACTCACCATAGACTTTACCAATCAGCTGGCGCTGAGCCACTGCCAGTCCCGTATTCTTGATCATAGACGTAGTTGACAGGTGACAGAGGGACTACTACACCTGTAGTCAGCTGATGAGGTTGGAAATCGCTTAAGTACATGCAAGCCTGCTGGAATCTGTACGCAAAATCCAGCTCAGGCTACAGGTATCCGTGTGTGGACAGACAGCAAGGGTTGTCACTGACGGTCGGACCGTTATTGGAAGCCGGTGCTGGTGCTGGCGCATTGCTTGCCTGCGACTGACGTTTCTTAGTTGGTTTTAACATGACCTTTCGCCTTTTGAAGTCTCCATGATCATAGATATGGGACAAACCCAGTGATACAAACCAATACCCTCCAATAACATCAGGATCAATACGGAAAAAAACATGGATCGATACATAACTTTTTCCTTGGTAGAAAGGGGGGGGTGTGACTATTCATACAGAATCCTGCGCTTGCTCAGTGACATTCCTCATGAGCAGTGAAGGGGAAAAGTATGCACAGGCGCTCTCGTGACTTGCCACGTCTGCAGCTTTCTGTGGAGGACCCTGTCAGTGACGTCACCAGCCAGACGACAGGAGCTGTTAATCCTCTCTACTACTTAAAGCAATGTATTCAGCTTGTTCAATCCCAAGCACTCGACAAGGCACCAGGAAGAGGGTTTGCTTATACTTGTTCACTGATTGACATCTGATATCTGCATATGTTCTGTGTCTTTTACAATATTCTTGTATCTACATTCATTGTTTGATATTTGATATCTGCTTATGTGATTTGCCGACTTTAGATTTATATCATTAGCTGAGTGTGGGATCATTTGACAGTGGGGAGGGAAGGCTTAGGGAAGTACCTCTGGGACCCTTTGGGACCAGGGGGAGTGGGCCAGGTGAAGAGGTCACCCCTTGAAACGTCGCCCCCCTAGTTTGCTTTCCTTTTTCCATTTTTGTGATTTTTTGCTTTTCTTTTGTGTTTTTTTCCCCTTCTCCTTCTTTCCCCTCTACCCCCTTTATTTTTGATTTCCTCTATGGTGATATTTATTCTTGCATTGGCGTATTGGCTATTGTTGCTATATTTTCAGTTTATTATTAGTGTCATTAAATTATTCATATTCCCTACACTGGTATTCGCTTATATCTGTAGCTGTGAGACAGAGAGTGCTGGTACTATTTTTTGGTTTGTTATAACTTTTTCCTTATTGCACGCTTCCACACATGAGCATCTGGCAAAAATTTGTAAAAGTCATAGTTTTCGATAAAATATTGATAAATTTGACCAACTGTTGCCATCTTATCATCTGTTGCATTAATCGCGGCCCATATTAAATAAGCGTATGTTCTGTCGAGTTTTTGGAACACTGACTGTAGTTGTGCACTCATTTCGAGACTCTCAGGACAATAAAACAAGACCAAACACTGTGCTTGTATTTTTTAATATGAAAATGCCTAAATTGATACATTATTGTTACTTCTTCAGTCCCAAGGCCAATTTACAATGGACCACTGTAGTATTCTTTTAAACACCTGCAAGTCGACACATATTACTGAAGCGCATGCGCATTACAATTCATGAATATCTGCCATCTGGCGGATACGCGAAGAATTGCAACCAATTAAATCCGAACCATTATTAATAAACATATCAACCGCGCATCAACCGCAGTTATGAATGCAACATGAATGTGGTATGAATGCGGTCAGAATGCGGCATGAACGTGGTGAAGTGCGGTGAAGTGCGTGGCATTCGGAAAAAATCCCCGAAAAAATTCAAAGATGTTCGAGAACAAAAGGGGCCGCGGCTGTAAATGTAAATTCATTACCGATGAAGACTGTGATAGCATATACAATTGATATCTTTAAAATAAAAGGCTTAACATCTTTTTAGAAAGGAACGGTATACAGGGATATACTAAATACAGAAGCAGCGGTCATAATTTTATGAATCACGTGGTTTATACCTCAGAATACCCATGTGATGGCGCAGGATTACTTCCAACCGTACCGCCTTAAGACGCGAGTGCAGGCGAGTGTATAAAATTGAATTTTAGTGTTCTGGCTTTTAAACAAATGAAATTAGCATAGTAGCGCAGTACTGTACACATTACACATTACAATTCATTCATTTTATTGCATATAATTGCACACAATCCATAAAATTCAAAGAAAGCAACCGCGATAAACGTGCACACCTGGGTCGATTGGCCGCATTCATGCCGCATGGATTACAGCAGCGCACATGAAAATGGTGCAGTGATGCCTTAAAATAACGGCCGCTGCATCTGTAAGTAAATATTGGAAGGATGTTGATCCAGAGAAAAGGCGGATTACCAATATTTGGAGTCAGGATATACTTAGATATGTCACTGGGGTTTTTTGTTTGCCTTCCTCTGTATCAATATACATTAAATACAAATATAGGATACAGTATCTGTCAACTAAATTTAGCATTGGTTGAACTTGATGGCCATATGTCTTTTTTCAACCTCATCTACTTTGTAACTATGTAACAAAGACTGGATGTAGAAAGGAAGAAAAGAGCGTCTACAGCAAAAGTCCAACCTACTGTAAGAGGATCTACAGTATCTGTGTTCTGTCTGCATCCAAAGATTCAAAAGTCTCTATGAGTTGTGAATCCCAGGAATCTACTCTGATTTACTATTTGATAGGCAGTTAAGGATGTTGGTTGATTAACAACTGACAATTTTTTTAATACTATAGTGGTGATCCAAGCCTATTTGGTTAAACAAAGTGCAGGAGAACTGCACATTGGTTGTCTTTGGGAAGACTGTGATTCACCATTATATTCCTCAACAGCGGGGATAGTTATATTTTGTGGCCACTAGGTTATTACTTTGAGAATATTTTCCCATTTACACTGAGATCAGTTTTTTTTCTCTTGCAATCACCTGTGATGTATGCAACTTACATATTGTATGACAAGTGTCCCTATGTCATTAAATTGCTATGATTTTTTATCATCTGATATTGAATAATAAAACTGTTAAATGTAAATGTAATGGTGTGGCCTATGCATGTCTCCATGCATACTCTACAATGTAGGCCACCAGCAGAAATTAACATGTTTTGCATTGATTGTGCTGACCAGTAGAGATTACAAGGGCCGCCGACAGATTTCATGGGCCCAGGACTATAGTTTAGACCGGGGCCCCCCATGTGTCTGCGGCTTTGCCTGCCCCCACCATTCACACCCTCATGAGCCACTTCCTCTATGTTTCCGTCTCCACATGTATTTTTCTCTCTCTCCCTATCCCCACCTTCTTTTTCCACCCCCTCTCTCCGCTATCACTTAATTACCCCCCTTTCATTCAATCCCGCTTCCTCAATCTCCCCTACAATAATTACCCCCACTCTCAAACACACAAAATGCAACACACACAAAAAGCAACATACACACAATGCAACACAATGCAACACATATATACACAGAATGTAACACACACACACACAAACATATAAAATGCAACACACATAAAATGCAACACACACACCCTTGAACCTGATAGCACCTCCCCCCATTGTACCTTACCTCACTTCCCCCCCTTGTACCTAACATCCCCTCTCCCCCTAGTACCTCACATCACCTCCCGCCCCCCTTGTACCTCACATCACCCCCCCTTGTAGCTCACATCACCCCCCTGTACTTCACATCACCCCTCTGTACTTCACATCACCCCCCTTGTACCTCACCTCACATCACTCCTCCCCCTTGTACCTTGTTGCGGTGAAAGGGTTAACCAGGCAAATAATAAACCGTGTTGGGGATGAAGGGGATAATTGTTGGTCACCACAATGCCATGTTTCCACTATGCATCCCCTGTAATGTCCCTGTTTTGCAGCTGAGAAACTTGCTGCAGCCCTAGGAACGTATGTTGAATGTGCAAACTGTATTCGCAACACAAGGGGGAGATTCTAGCGCTGTGCAAAGCGCTAATTGAATAAGTGCGTGTGTGGTAGGCGGCTCCATTGAAGCTCTGTATCACTTCCTAAACAGCCAAACCCACCGGGGAAGTCTTAACCACAAACTCAAGTGGTTAAGTGGTTTGCGGTCTAGTTGAAGTGGCAGAATGCAACAATGTATCCTGCGGTCTCGTTAAAGAATTAAGGTCAAGTTGTGGAGTGGTTCTGCGGTTACCGATTCTGGCAAGCAGTGATACATTGTATGCCATAGCTCAAACCGCAAACCACATCACAGAGCCTATTCAATTAAGTAGCTAACTTTTGTTAGGAAGGAGCTAGCACTCTAATTTTTGGAATACAGATAGTTGAGAATGTAACATTCACATACATGTTTTTTTTTTATTTCACCCACACATACAGAAAGTACATACAAAAATAAAATGTGTTTCAGTTATGTTTTAAAATGTAAAGGCTGGAACCCTTTCCTGTCAGCCTGGCAATGAATCCATTAACATGTCAATGTGTTAAGGATGAATGAGCTGAGGAATTTTTCATCTCCATACTTCAATGGGCACCCTGCTGAGTTGGTGCCCCAGTGTCTAGAGAAGTCCGGAGTTGAAGAGACCCTAGATGTTAGGGCGGCCGTATTATTGCAAAGTACCAGATATCGGTGCAAAGTATGGGCTATCAACATTTGGTAGCCAAACCCCAGACTTACTGTCGCCAGGTAAGGGTTTGGGCCCGGTTTGCTAAGCAGCTTAGGTGTCAAGTTAGCACATGCTCTGAGCAAAACAGGAAGCAACTTCTGCCCTTTTTGTGAGCTAATGGCAAGTCTGGGATGGGTGGGAAAAGTTGTTCCCACGGGAGGATTGGCTGGGTATGTTAGAGATAGGACCCTTAACCCTATAAAAATGCCTGCAGCCAAGTCCTAGTTAGATCCGATCTGAGTTCCATCTAAGACTCGTCCAAGTTACAGCGCCAGCGTTTCCGGAATGTGAGGGGTTAACAACATCGTAACCAAGGATCATGCCCCTCTTCCAGAATTCGTTTGAGTTAAGGATTCCCAAATGAATCCTGTAAGAACCCAACGAAAAGATTCCTTTCGGCGGAGATACAGGGGTGGCAACCTGTGCCCCTAGCCAAGGATTCTCACGCGGCTCAAATCGCGCACCCACTTGCATGCGTGCAGGGGTGCCCAGAGACTTTGTTTTAAAGTCATTCATTCCATGGACATTTTCTTTGTTTCCCCATCCCAGTAAGTGTTTATTAAGTGAAATTGTGAAGAATTGTGTGTTTGTCTGAAAAGGAAATAAATGACAATTTATTTTGCCCTCCTTGTTGTGCTCAATCCAGAATCCTGGTATTAATATTATGATAAGACCTGGCCTCCCGTGACATACCTCACATCACCCCCCTTGTACCTCACATCACCCCCCCTTGTACCTCACCCCCTTGCACCTCACCTCACCTCACCCCCCCTTGTACCTCAACCCCCTTGTACCTCACATTCCCACTTGTACCTCACCCCCCAATTATACCTCACCCCCCACTTGTACCTCACATCATCTCCTCCACTGCACATCGCACACACCTCCTGTGCAGTGCCTACAAGCCACCGAACTTCTGACATGGGTGCGGGGGCAGGGCCTGCACAGAAGGCCACAACAACAGATGAGAGAGGCATCTGCTGCAGCAGGGGATGAAATCTGGGGCCCGGAAACTGGACACGGAGCGGCGCCAGGACAGCCGGGGCTGGGCAAGAGGTCAGGTCCAACTGTCAGCACTGGCTGGCCGGGGCCCCCACAGCCTCTGGGCCCGGGACAACTGCCCCGCTCTCTCCTCCTGTCAGTGATACTGGAGATTACACTGCATAAGCCTAACCTTTACAAGGATCTTTATGTACTATATGAAAATCAAACCAATGTTCCACATACTGTATCATTCTAACCAAAAGTAAACAATTTTGAATCGTCATTGCAATCTTATACAGAAAGGTAGAAGGAGAATCCTCAAGGGAAAGTAGCAGAGCACAGCAAACAGAAGAAGGGGGCTTGACACCGATATAAATAAAAATCCTTTAATCCATGGTAAACATCATGGCATAAATGAAAAAACTCTAACGCGTTTCGGGCCGTCGCCCTTTATCGAAGAGAATATTTTCACAGACTGCATATTAGTGCAAAACCGACACATAGTCATATTGTACAGGTATAATAACATGGTTTTAATTATACCTGTACAATATGACCATGTGTTGGTTTTGCACTAATATGTTTCCAGAGATATTATGTTAGACATATCGCAATTGGTGTTTATCTGTAGACAGCTTATGTTACATAGGCAATGAGAAGAGATGCTATATATTATCTCTATATTAATTTGTTCCTGATATATTATCTTATTATTATTGATTTATCATATATGTGTCATATGAGTATTATTATCCATTGCTATCCTTTTCCTCACCACTTCATTCCATAAGACTGTTTGTTTTTAAATTTGTCTTAATGTTTGTTTTTTATTTGTTACCATTTTTCGCTGTGTGTCTATTCTTTTTGACACACTGCAGTTGCGCAGCTGATGTGTGCCGCCCCCCGACTCGAGCGTCTAGTAGTCAGTTCATTCATTCAATTGGCTCTGTGGTTGAGCCAATCAGATTGCAGCTCGGCGATTTCGCGCCATTGGAATTATACGACACAGATCAGCTGGAGGCGGGGGACTCCTATATCAGCGGTCGCGGACGCAGTCTGTGAAAATATTCTCTTCGATAAAGGGCGACGGCCCAAAACGCGTTAGAGTTTTTTCATTTATCCCATGCCATGATGTTTATCATGGATTAAAGGATTTTTTATTTATATCGGTGTCTAGCCCCCTTCTTCTGTTTGCTGTGCTCCGCTACTTTCCCTTGAGGATTCTCCTTCTGCTCTACTATAAGCGTGACGCACGCTCAAGGATTCACCTGCTCTCCAACCGTGAGTACCCCATTCCGTTTATTATGGTCTGGGTGTTCCATACCATTAGTGTCTTTCTCCAGGGGACGTGCTTACTGTTCACTAGGTGGTCAGATATTTATAATTGACTCTACCTATATATACAGGTCCCCCAGATATTTTAGGAGGTTATTGCATAGACACGGATCACATATGAGCCAAGAGAGTGGGGTTTCCCTGCTATTCTGAAATATATTGGATATCTTATTATACCTATGTCTACAGTGATGCCATATAGCTGAGCACGGTATCTTGGAACCCTGTTTCCTACTACCTATTATACAGAAAGGTGTTCATCAGAGAGCATGTACCTGTATATATTTTAACGAAGCAGAGACTCTCATGTTATTCCAATAAAAGGTATCACAAGCAGAAATCAATCTGCATTTCATCAGAATCAATACAATTATTAGAACTATGAATTATAAGCAGGATAAATACAGATTATATATTCAACGATTTTCATACAATAATAAAATAAAAAATAAATCTGCTTTGGAGCTTGTAGTTGGCTTCATGGACAGTGTAGAGTAATTATTTGGTCCAACACTACTTCTGCACAAACATCTGCTATCAACTATCTGCTGTCTGGGGCTATAGACAAAAAGTCAATACACTGAGGCTCATATTAACAGAACAGTGGAAATCCTATTTTTTTCTTTTTTTGTTAATATTGTTCTTTATCACATCTATTGGTATCATGTCTATCGGTATGGAACATGTTGCTATTGTTTCACTAATGTTACCATTATGTTACCATACTTGTAACATGGTTAGTATACTTCTACCTATCTCTTCCCTCTGTCACGTAAGGCCTTAGTAGTCAAGCTGTGACAGGCCATTCTGTGGGCTTTAAACCACCCTGGGTGACGGAAGTGTGGTGGTGACTCATGGCCTGTGTATAGCCTGTCAGGTATTCTGATATAGCCTATTAGGTATTCAGAGAGGCAGTGCCAAATTGAAGTAGTCTGTTCCCTCCTTCTAAGGAGAAGGATTTAGATCTTCTCCTCCCGGCTGGTATAGAAAGTCAAGCCAGCGCTCATGGCTGGCTGGGCCTGTAAGATCTGATGCTCCAGACTCAGTGTAACGCTTGCACTCACCATGAACAAGGCAGGACCCTGGTACTGAGGTGGGAAAGTATAGAACTGCACACCCACAGCAGTGGGGGCATGTCTGGGAAGTGGATTGTCAGCGTAGCCAGGTCTGGGTTGGAGAAATTGAGTTAGTCCAGATACTTGCCGAGGTTGTGGGATGGAGCCAGCAGCATAGTAAATATCCATTGTGCCGTGGTCAGGGGTTGGAGCTGGTGGGGTAGTAGAGTGTCCAATAGCCGTGTTCAGGGATGGAGAAGTGCGGGTAGTCAGATGCAAGCCGGGGTCGTTATCCAGAGAGGGTCCAATAGTCAAGCCGGGCTGGTACACGTGAGATCAACTGGAAACAAGAAAGGTAAGTCACATGGAAAAGCAAAGCAGGAACACAGGAAAACAAGGCTACAATAAGGTTACAAGGGTTTATGCTCAGCACTGAATGACTGAGCATGCAGGGATTACGTAGCAAGGCTGGAGCAATCAGTGCAGCAGGCGGAGCGGAGGCACGGCCCCTGCGGGAGCAGGAATTGGACAGAGGATGCAGGAGACAGGTGAGCAGTGTTAGCAGTGATAGGAATATTGCCATGCAGCTCGAGAGCGGTGCACGAACATCGCATGAGCGTGCCGTGCGTGACACGTGACACGTGACGCGAGCGGGAGGTGGGACCAAGCTCCGTGATGTTTGCAGAAAGCCTCTGTGTGCGCACACGCTCTGTAAGCGGCGTGGAGGCATGTGGAGCAATAGGTAAGGAGATTACACGTCGCAGGGGACGTGTTCCCCGATTCCTTACTCTCAGATAAAAAGCACCATCCAGAGGCCTGGTATCCTCTGATGACCCTATGCACTGCTGGAAATAAGATCTACAGTGAATACTGAATAAAGATCCCTTTTGCTTCATCATATTCTTGTTAAGTGTCAGTCCATGGGCAGGAGGGAAGAACTGTGTTTTAGTGGGGGACTGATCTCTGGACATCCTGGAGCCCACTACAACTGGAGGAGCTAAGTACCTTTGAAGAACATCAGTGATCATCAAAAGGCTGTCCTGCTCTCCTCAACATCGCAGATGACCCAGCTCTCCTGATCCTCACAGGTGTGCTAGCACCACTCCTTGTAGCAGAAAAACTTCTCCCAGAGGAAGGGGGGAAAGAGTTCTACAATTAGAGGCGCTGCTGAGATCAGGGCAGGCTTTCAGGACTTTACAGCAGCATAGAGAATGGTGCAGAGAGGGGCCAGGCTCCTGATACTACCCCAGGGACCCTTGGGCATCCATGTACTATCTACAAAGAAGACTTTCTCCCTGAGGCAACACCGGGCAGGGTACTCCTTCAAGTTCTCACATGTTGAAATGCTGGGGCTAGGGGATTGTCTGAAACATGATCCTAGGCACCAATTCACTTAATTAGCATGATGTAATGTGCTGTGGGGTAAAGGCACACCAGGATCAGCTATCTCTGGGAGTGTGAACCCCACGTGTTCTACTTAATATAGAGGCGACCCCCGGTGGGATGTTTCCGGGGAGAGCCATAACTCTAAATTCTTCTTTAAAAGGCAGGAATTCGGGGACAGGATAATGCATGAAGAAGGACCTAGGACACCCCATTCACCTAGATGGCATTACGGATTGTGCCATGGGGGAGTCGCAACCGGGTGGAAGTGCTCTCCAGGAGTGTGACCCCCACTCTCTGTTCTTCATATCTGTGTTCTGCGGGCTGCCAATAGGAAATTTATCCTGGAAGAGTGAACCCCACTTTTACTTCTGCTATTATGGGACAAGCCATTGCAGTGAATGTAGGGACTGGCAAACTCCTTGCATTCTAAGAGGGCGAAACGGGATAAAGATCAAGAAAAGGAACAGGCTCCTGATAGCAAGTATCAGGGGACTTGTGTACCTTAAGGAGTGTTCTAAAATGGCAGCCACCACGTGGTTGCATGTTCTAGCTTTTCCAAAATGATGCTCCTGCCAAGAAAACGGGACCGCATGGTGTGCAAAAGCTGAAATGCAAACTTGTGCAACAACTAGTTGCATCCTCTCGGGGCCAAATGCTTGCACCGCCCAAGTAAGTGATTGGCTCATCGGGAGTCAAGGATCCTCCAACCCAAAACGCTCTGACTTTAATTTCACCAAGGGGAGGAGCAAGTGTATGGCAGCCAATCAGAGACTGTTTCGTGCTGGGAGGAGTATCCCCTGCTGCCCAAGTGTTTCATTCACCTTGGATCTGAGTGAGAGAAAGGAGCTACCATCTCTCTCTCCTATTATAATGGCATCCAACCAGGATTCTGACGACCTGGAAGTCAGCTACTATGGACTACCTGGCGGCTATCTAAAAGTGCAGGTGGGTGGCCAGACCCATCTGCGGTGCATCTGCCCACACTGTTGCCTACCCGGAGGCATTGTCAGCCTCGAAGCGTGGTGTCTACACTGTGGCACCTACTATCTAAGGCCTGCAAGCCCTTGGCCTGAAGAGCCACATGTGCTGCATTCTAGAGCCTCCACACCAACCGGTGTGGCTCCAACTAACATCCCTGCTGCATACGACGTGGGCCTGTGTGCCCTTATTATCGCACCCGGATGCCTAAGTGGTCCGGTGCCAACACCCACTGTCTCTGAGGGATCTACCGCTGCTGAGTCTGCTGTGGGCCCATGCACCCAAGTACCAACGGTCCCAGGACTGGGATCCGTGCCTACTGAGGTTCCAGAGGGTGAGTGGACTGCCCCAGGGGTGTCAGGAGTGAGTGCCCGGGCAACCACTGAGCCAGGGAGCTCCAAAAGTCTGGTTGCCCGGGTAACTGACTCAACCCGGCATCGCGTCCTGGCGGAGGTGTCCCCATCTGTTGCTGTCCATGATGACATCTACTGGGTGGAATCTGAGGAGAAGAGCCCATCTACCATTTACCATGTCCAGCGAATCTCTGGTCCAGATGCGTCCATCCGAGAGGCTGCGGAGGTTCCGGAACACCAGAAGAGCTCCACGATTCCGGATGATGTCGGAGCCGTTCCGGACCTGCCTGCAGGGGAATCTGGGGACGCTGCCTACCGGCCATCTGGTGAGGTTCCTGCTCCTTCTGTTTTGCAGGGCCACTTTGCGGCCTAGCTGGAGGAGGCGCCGGGTGTGGCCTTGTCTGATGCGCCGCGAGGTGATGAACTTCCACTTCATCTGGATGTGATGTCATCACTGCCGACAGACTTGAGCCTGCCCGGTGATTTCGCGAGACTGTCGATGGCAGATGACATCATTAAGATGGAGTCCACAGAGTCTACGGAGCTAACTGCACCACCGCTAGAGTCAGCAGCGGTAAGTGTGAGTCCTCGGGCTGCAGGTATTGGAAGGGGTCGCCGTGCCTCTGAATCCCTCCTGCTGTCATCTCCCTGGGACAAAGGAAAGCCATCTATACAGGACAGGTCATGGACTCTGCTATGCCCCAACCACCGGCCCTAGAACCCCATGTTCCATCCCATGCTACCCCTGTGCAGGACATTGTGGACTTTACCCAGGCCCATTCTGCCTCTGCTATTGCCCCATCTTAGACCATTGGCAGCGGGAAAGTGAAGTATATTGACACTATTGTTACTCCATTTGTATTGTCCAATTTTGCAAGTGATGAAATGTTTTCTGGGTTGTCTTCCCATGTCCTTTGGGGGTAGTAGTTCAAAGGAGACAGGCAGATATACCAGCCTCCAGTCGTGTGAAAAGGTCAGGATCCAGGGGATCGTTTCAGTCATTTAAAGGGTCATCTCCATCCCCATCTCAGCCATCTAATCTATCTAGAACCTCTACAGGGTCTGAATCTTTGACCAGCGACCCCCTTTAGTGGTGGAATCCCATGTTTTGTGGATATCTACCTGTTCTGAAAAAAACAGGGTTGTGCTAATCAAATAGTTGATCACTGGTGGGAGGAAGGCCAATTATCTCCTGTCTCAGGCTGAGGCACTTCGTAAGTGAGAGGGAGAGATCAACCTGAGTGTAATAGTACCTAAGGACCCCTCTATACTATACCAAGAAGTGGACCGTAATGCTCCGGGTTTTGGGTATTACCTGGCCAAAGAGCTGGCCGTAAAATTATATGTTTAAGTAGGGCAGACAGGGCCATGTGGAACCGGTATCGTATATCACACGGTTATAATTTCCCCTATGTCCCAGAGCCAATCATGCAAGAGATAGAACAGCAACGGCATGATTGTTTGAGGTTGGCTGTTATTGAATATCTACAGTCCAAGACCAGTTACAAAGAACATATAACTGAGCCCCGTATCTGTGCGGTGATGAGAGAGTGGATCACTGGGACTTGTATCTTTAAAGATGGGGTGGAGGTTCGCCAGGACACTGGTGGACCCAAAGTATATTACGTCTGGGTTAAGGATCTTGAGGGACGGGCAATCAAGAAACCTGATCACAAGTACTATAAGTAGTCACCCCATACTGTTATGTTTAAGAGTTAGTCTATCATCACTGTGGTCAGTGGGTGATGGGTACTGTTTTGTCTGTACCTGTAATTGGGTAACAATGCATAATGTGTATGTATATTGTTGTTACCTTGCAGGTTCCATACTGACAGATTGTGCAACAAATTTGGTTCTAGTGAGGACATGGAAATGTCACCCAGGGGAGAGTGTAACATAGTTAGTACAGTATACTTCTGCTGTCTCTTCCCCCTGTCACGTAAGGCCTTAGTAGTCTAGGCTGACAGGCCATTCTGTGGGCTTTTGACCCCCCTCATGCTCCTCTCTGAGTGACAGAAGTGTGGTGGTGACTCATGGCCTGTGAATAGCCTCTCAGGTATAGGTACAGACCTTGAGCCCTCCCATTCTTGTTCTTCAGAGTGGCAGTGCCAAATTGAATTAGTCTGTTCCCCTCCTTCTAAGGAGAGGGAGGTAGAGCTTCTCCTCCCGACTGGGAGAAATAGAGGCCAGCCCACATGGCTGGCTGGGCCTGTAAGATCTGATGCTCCAGACTCAGAGAGCAAGCACCATCCTGAGGCCTGGTATCCTCTGATGACCCTATGCACCGCTGTAAAGAAGATCTATAGTGAATGCTGAATAAAGATCCCTTTTGTTTAATCATACTCCTGTTTAAGTGTCAGTCCCTGGGCAGGAGGGAACAATTGTGCTTTAGTGGGGGACTGATCTCTGGACATCCTGGAGCCCACAACAGCTGGAGGAGCTAAGTACCAAGAAGAACATCAGTGATCATCAAAAGCCTATCCTGGTCTCCTCAACCTCGCAGACGACCCAGCTCTCCTGATCTTCATAGGTACGCTAGCACAACAACTTGTACCAGAATAACATCTCTCAGAGGAAGGGGGGGGGGTGGGGAAGAGTGCTACATACTATACTGTACTTTGCAATGGGTATTTCAATAAAGCAAATCAATATGGATGTTTAATGGTTTCATTTCAACAACCTAACATTATATGCAGCAGAAAAATAGAAACAGCTCAGAATAACATTTCCAACATTTTTTTCCCTGAAAAATACGTGTATGTTAATATCCTTATTGTGAAATTAAAAACAAATGTATTGAAAATGTGGTTCATTTTTCTTTTTTTTCAGAAGTCCTGGTGCTTAATGCTCTAGTCAAACTGCAACTGCAGAGACGTGCACTGCCTTGCTTTGTGATCAGTTCGATACATTGTTTTGGGGCAAAGAGTTTCCTGAACTTTACACAAGAGTTTAGAATGCTTCAAAGGTATACCTAACCCTGCTTCACTTGCCCAACATATTTGACACCTACCAAGAAACAGTTGAAGATTAAAGTGCACGGTAGGTGTTTTAAACTCCTGAAGAATATTTTAACAGACTATTCTTTCAACTGTTTGACATTTAACGTGTGAGCAGGATCAGTAGTTTAACCATTTTATTTCTAAATATACTTGTATTCTCAAGTTATATAGGAATCTTACTGTAATCCAGATAAAATCAGCACTATTTTCCTACATCAGCATTGGAAACGTACAGTATTCTGTAGAAATTTAATTTAAGCTTAGACAACTGGATCTGCAAATATACATTTTCCCTATATAGCAGCAACAATATAGTAGTCAATGTTTTATTTAAGAGATGTACATGTAGCAGCAATCTGAGGGAGATGTGAGAGGGACTAAGGGAGATGTGAGAGGGACTGAGGGAGATGTGAGAAGGACTGAGGGAGATGTGAGATGGACTGGGGAAAATGTGAGACTGATGGAGATGTGAGAGGGACTGAGGGAGATGTATGAGGGACTGAGGGAGATGTAAGAGGGAGTGAGGGAGATATGAGAGGTAGTTGTGAGAGGAACTGAGGGAGATGTGAGAGGGAGTGTGGGAGATGTGAGAAGGACTGAGGGGGATGTGAGAGGGACTGAGGGGGATGTGAGTGGGATTGAGTAGGATGTGAGAGGGACTGGGGAAGATGTGAGAGGGACTGAGGGAGATGTGAGTTGGACTGGAGGAGATGTGAGAGGGACTGAGGGAGATGTGAGATGGACTGGGGGAAATGTGAGACTGATGGAGCTGTGAGAGGGACTGAGGGAGATGTGAGAGGGACTGGGGGAGATGTGAGATGGACTGGAGGAGATGTGAGAGGGACTGAGGGAGATGTGAGATGGACTGGGGGAAATGTGAGACTGATGGAGATGTGAGAGGGACTGAGGGAGATGTGAGAGGGACTGGGGGAGATGTGAAAGGGACTGAGGGAGATGAGAGAGGAACTGGGGGAGATGAGAGGGACTGAGGGAGATGTGAAAGGGACTGAGGGAGATGTAAGAGGGAGTGAGGGAGATATGAGAGGTAGTTGTGAGAGGAACTGAGGGAGATGTGAGAGGGAGTGTGGGAGATGTGAGAAGGACTGAGGGGGATGTGAGAGGGACTGAGGGAGATGTGAGAGGGACTGGGGGAGATGTGAGAGGGACTGAGGGAGATGTGAGAAGGACTGAGGGGGATGTGAGACTGACTAAGGGAGATGTGAGAGGGACTGGGGGAGATGTGAGAGGGACTGGGGGAGATGTGAGAGGGACTGAGGGGATGTGAAACTGACTATGGGAGATGTGAGAGGGACTGGGGGACTGAGGGAGATGTGAGAGCGCCTGAGGGAGATGTGAGAGGGACTGAGGGGGATGTGAGACTGACTAAGGGAGATGTGAGAGGGACTGGGGGAGATGTGAGAGGTACTTGGGGAGATGTGAGAGGGACTGGAGAGATGTGAGAGGGACTGGAGAGATGTGAGAGGGACTGGAGAGATGTGAGAGGGACTGGGGGAGATGTGAAAGGGGCTGGGAGTAATGTGAGAGATACTGAAAGGGACTTGTGAGAGGGACTGGGGGAGATGTGAGAGGGACTGGGGGAGATGTGAGAGGGACTGGGAGAGTTGTGAGAGGGACTGGGGGAGATGTGCAAGGGACCGAGGGAGATGTGGAAGGGACTGAGGGAGATGTGAGAGGAACTGGGGGAGATGTGAGAGGGACTGAGGGAGATGTGAGAGGGAGTTGTGAGTGTAACTGAAGGAGATGTGAGAGGGACTGAGGAAGATGTGAAAGGGACTGGGGTGATGGTGATGATGATGATGATGAGGGGGGCTTGGGGAGATCTGATGATGATGAGGGGGAGAGCTAATAAGGATTTTCCCCTATGAAAGGGCGGTAAGGTGTGAGAGAACCGGTTGCTAAAATT
This sequence comes from Ascaphus truei, assembly GCF_040206685.1. Classification (NCBI taxonomy): domain Eukaryota; kingdom Metazoa; phylum Chordata; class Amphibia; order Anura; family Ascaphidae; genus Ascaphus; species Ascaphus truei. The sequence goes on from NC_134485.1 coordinate 311,154,163, forward strand.
TCTTAATCCCATCACTGTAATTAGCCTATTACAAGAGATGACCTGTGGTAGTTAGGGAGTGCAGAAAAACCATTGAAAGCATGGAAAATTATTCTGAGGCCAGAGTCACGTGTGGTATGAATCGCCAAGATAGCTTCAACTTATTCCTGTTACAAGCACAACAAGTACTTTGTCTTTTCTTCACTTTATTGGGGAAAGCATAGATTCACAAAGGCTCTTGTGGAAGATGGTGTTGTGAGAGAATGTCTCTATAGTGACTGTGCTTGATAGTGGGGAAAGGTGAAAAGGATAAGGCCTTACCAGTAGAGAGTTAACAGAAACGTACTCACTCTGCCAATGTTGGAAGTTAAAGGAAGTGTGAGGGAACCTGGGTAGCAGGAATAGTCTGGGGACAGACTATCTGTAAGCAAGGCAGAGGGGAGGGCAGATTAGCCAATTCTGAGAGAAATCTAAGAGGTTGCTGTAGCAACTCACTGGCTACCTGCTCACAGGCAGAAAAGGCAACATATTGCTACATCACACAGGCACGGTGTGTGTATGTGGAACAAGTGCATGCAGCTGAACTTAAGGAGCTGACAAGCTGAAGGGGGGGTCAGGCAGAAATGTGATTCTTGTTTCATGATAACAATAGAAAACAAAAGAAACACACAAATAGTGCAACCCTGTCTGCGAAATAATAGTCAAAAGTGCAGCTTCTAATGGATAAGCATTCATATAGGTGCATAAATATGTCAAGTCCCACATGTAGTCTGTTGATAGCAGGTTTCAAATAGATGATAGAAAATAATTATATAGACCAGAACAAATAAAAAACTGGACAAAGCTGATGGTAATAGTGCTGGTATATTAAAATACACAGTAGTTAGCATCAGTGGTAGGTAATGGCAACTTACAGGAAGCCCATGCAAGGGCACTGTACGATATAGTTGGAGTGGTGTCCAGTGGTTGAGGATTACGCACCCACGGTTGTTGAGTTCCTTCAGGGAAGTCGGTGAGCTGACGGATCGCTGCGATGTTATGCTGGGACTCTTATTTCTGGGTTCTCCTCCTCACATGATCGGCATCTTCACGTGATGACGTCGACCCTTGGGCACCTCAACTCCAATTCAATCAGGTATCCGGACTCAGTTTCTACAAGACATGACCACCTACATAAAGTTCAAGCCCCTATCACAAGACATTAGTCCTGAGGAAGTTTGACTGAAACGAAATGTGTAAGGTTGAGGTTTTTGGCTTAACCTTATGCACATTAGACCGCATTAATACATCCATGCCATGCAGTCAGTGAGCTGAAGGAAAAACTAAGGTGCTCTCTCTGATGCACTATGAATAACGGGGTAAAATTACTGTCAAAGGGGATTATAAGAGATGTGTGCAGAGGTATGCAATGAAGACCGTTTTTAAGGTGAAATTGAAATGAGGCTTTATTGCGCCTCTTCCTTTAACATGGCAAAAACACTAAAAATAAACAAAATAAAGGCCTACTCCGCTTTGGAGAATATATACATCTTTATTCTGTCCCTCTCTAACTGGGTGGTTAGCTAAGCTAGTTACTACCCCCATACATATATAAATATAAAAATACAACAGCCCAAGAAGGAAGTCTCTTATCTGTTTGTTGTAGCTGTAGGGGAAGGCCTCTCTGCTCTCCTTGGTCAACACCTTTGTGTGCTATGGCAATGACTGTGACCAGGTATAGAGGTTTGGTCCCTTGTCTTGCTATCAGCATACAGTCCCTCGAGACATCTGTTCCTCTGGCCAGCCCTAATTGTGGGCTAAGGAACATCTCTGAAGTCTTTTTTTTCTTTGGTCAGCTCCCTTGTGAGCGAAGGAATCTCTTTCCTGTTTCTCACAACAGGCTTTTTCTGACAGTCCTAATCAGCCAAGTGGAGTCTGGTTGATTGCTGGTGTGCAATTAACCATCACACTGGTGGATTAGAGGCAAGTTTTTCCAACAGTGATAAGTCCCTGTTACAGGGTCCCTTACAAGCACCCAAATACTGGCGCTATGTGATGGAGTCCAATTGTTGCTGCTCAACCCAATAGAATGTTTCCAGGATCCTTGTGCAAAGTGGGTGAAAAAAGAGGGTAGGGGAGCGCAGAAATAAGCTGGAAATGTTCTAATAAACAGTTCAAACAGAGATATATATGCAATTCTAAGTGTTGGGAATGCACACAGATGAGAGTGGAACACCAATTGTGAGGAGGAGGGTAGGTAAAGAAAATAATATTACTTGCACGGCCATGTGTAAGGTTGGAGTATGTAGAATGTTTCTTTGAGAGATTTCTGTGACTATCCAGTCCCCAGTCCCCCTCAGGTGAGCGGATTATCACAACAGTGTGTGAAGGATGTGAAGGATGTGAGTCTCTCAGTCACACGGGGGGTCCTGCAATGCCGAACAGCATACACAGAGAAATATTTGTTTTTAAAGGGCAAATATGTTTATTAAACAAATCTATATATATATATAAAACTAAAATGTTTGTCTGTTGGGATGTTTGTCTGTGGGTTTGTGCATTTTCTAATTGGAGGTATGACCGGCCACACCTCTTGCTGGCATGCTCTCCCATTGGCTGAGGGTCTTGGTTTGCGGGGCGGGGTGACATCACAAACACGGGCTCACAGGCAATCTTCCATCCTCCACAGTCTGCGTTTCTCCTTCTCACTGCTCGGACCCCGCCACTTCTCCTGCTCACCCCTCGCGCCCCATACTATCCCCACTCAGTGGGGACCATCGGGGGGGAAGGAGCACTGGGGACTGGGGCGGGGGGGGTGAACTACCACCTGGAGACAGGGGGGGGAGGGGGAAGGAGTGCTGGGGGCCAGGGTATGGGGGGAACGAGTGCCCGGGATCAGGGGGGGGGCGAGCACCGGGGACAGGGGGAACATGCGCCGGGGACAGGGAGAATGAGCGTCAGGGACAGGGGGAACGGGCGCTGGGCATGGGGAGGGGGGACAGGTAACCTTCCCCAGGCACTTCTCCTCCTTACCCCGTGGGCCCCGACCTATACACACTCAGCGGGGACCACCAGGAGCGGCGGGGACAGGGGGGGTGGGAAGGAGTGCTGGGGACAGGGGGGGACGAGCGCCAGGGACAGGGGGACTGAGCGCTGGGGACAGGGGGGGTGAAATGAGCACTGGGGACAGGGGGGGAATGAGCGCCGGAGACAGGGGGAGATTGATTTGAGGTGCAGGGGGGGGAGAGTGATGAGGGGTGCAGGGGGGAGAGTGATGTGAGGTGCAGGGGGTGAGTGATGTGAGGTGCAGGGGGGGTAACTGATGTGAGGTGTAGGGGGGGTGAGTGATGTGAGGTGCACGGGGTGAGTGATGTGAGGTGCAGGGGGGTGAGTGATGTGAGGTGCAGGGGGGAGAATGATGTGAGGTGCAGGGGGAGAGTGATGTGAGTTGCAGGGTGGAGAGTGATGTGAGTTACAGAGGGGGAGAGTGATGTGAGGTGCACGGGATGAGAGTGATGTGAGGTGCAGGGGGTGAGAGTTATGTGACGTGCAGGGGGCGAGTTATTTGAGGTGCGGGGGGGTAAGTTATTTGAGGTGCAGGGGGGTGAGTGATGTGAGGTGCAGGGGGGGTGAGTTATGTGAGGTGCAGGGGGGGTGAGTGATGTGAGGTGCAGGGAGGGAGAGTGATGTGCGGTGCAGTGGTGAGAGTGATGTGAGGTGCAGGGGGAGAGTGATGTGAGGTGCAGTGGTGGGAGACTGATGTGAGATGCAGGGGGTGAGAGTGATGTGTGGAGCTGTGAAGGGGGTGAACGGAGCTTACTGGGGGAACGGAGCTGTGACCAGCTGGGGACAGCAGCTGTAAATGAGGGGGGGGAATGGAACTGTACAGGGGGGGGGAACAGAGCTGTGAAGTGGGGGAACAGAGCTGTGAAGGGGGAGGGAATGGAGCTTTGAAGGGGAACAGAGGTGTGAAGGGGGGAACATAGCTGTGAAGGGGGGGGCACAGCTGTGAATAGGGGGGGCGCAGCTGGCAATGGGGGGGGATGGAGCTTGGGACAGGGGAGTGGGAGCGAAGACAGAGGGGGAGTGAGAAGAAATCCAGGAAAACGCCAGGTATCTCAGCTAGTAGTAATATAAAACTCACATTATATAACTTTCTCTGATATGACAGCGGATTCCAAGATCGCTACGGCGCAAATGGGTCCCTGCTACCGTGTCCGGTATTAGGTGCTGGAACGCACCTGAGTGCTATGTTGGAGCAACACATTTCACAGAATATACTTTTTACTCAGGCTCGATGATTCTGCATGGTGTCTCCGTTGAGATTTAAAGGCTTCTTTGCTGATTGCAAACTTGAATCATTGCTGTGGGGTATCTGCTGAAATTGTTCTGCTGATGCCGCCCACAGGGTCTTTAGCAAATAGGCAACCAATGTCCATTTTGTAATATAAAGGCACACACCATATAACATATATTACCAGTGTTGGCACATTATTATATCTTTGGAGCATAAATCAATGCTATGTAGCATATTAATTACTCTTCATAATGACATATAAAAACATATAAAAATATATGTTCCCTTTTTTTGTATGGGATACATATTCCAACAATAATAACAAGATCAGAACATAAATGTAGGTACTTTGGTTCATATTAAAATGTATCATAATATTTCAGTCACAGAACTGGACCAATAGTTTTGACTGTACTCAATTATTAGAACAATGAAGAGATATGGGTAGCAGTGAATTTATCTTTAACAGTTCTTTCAAAACGTTATTCATTTAGAATATATATATATAACACACTTTCCCCCCCACCAATCGCAGATAGGGACCATGTGGGGAAATCTACATGTATTACATGTATTACCAGCTGTGGTGCAATATCTGTCAGGCTCACAGGAGGCCTGAGCCTTCACTGATGAGAACCTGGGGTGTATCCTGGAACATATTTACAGCGCCTCCACCTGTGCAGGAGTATAGAATTACCCCTGACACAGGACCCGCATACAGTAACCACATACACCAGAGTATATATAACCGTTTACTATATGCAGCAGAATAACATATCACAATATACAGACGAGACCACGACTATTCTAAAGCTTGCCTTAAACTAGCCCTGTTATATTGTGGGTATGTGGTGGGCTTGTTTAAGGCAAGTTTAAGACATTTCTGCATTGACTAATGACCCATAGGATTAATACAGCAGGGGTCCTTGGCAGTTTGAATGGGACTGCCAGGGACCCCCGCTGTTAATCTGATGAGCCATTAATCAATGCAGAAATGCTGGGTCTAGTTTAAGGCAAGTTTAAGGCATGTATCCAGAATGTACCTGGGTGTACCTGGGTCTTTTTGGCGATTGACACTGGTTTGTGTTAGACTAGTCGCAGTCTCTGCTGTAATATTAACATCTTGAGTGTCACCCTGTAACACTGGCCTCACTGTTTGACGTAACCCCAAACCATATACCCAAGTGTCCCAAGAGTCCCTCAACTCCACCCAAGTGTGAGACAGCGCTGTCCACTAGATGAGGTGTATTGTTGGTGCACTTGGTGACTGATACCTGCCCGGGACTCCTGCACCCGGGTATAACAGAACAACAGCAGAAGATCCATCTGCGTCCAGTGCTGAAACCTCAGCGATGGCATCCTTCTCCTGGTGGAATAGTCTCCCTTTGGTGATCTCACCATACAGATAGTCTCTATCTTTAGTGAGGAAGGTCTGGTCCCAGACCACATCTGTCAGTGTCTTGTAGCACTGCAGCTGAATCCCTAAACTTACAAGAACTAAAGGGCAGGGTCCCTAACTGAAGGGGCCTTCCCTAGAGCAATCACAATCTAGGATATGACAGGGCCTATCTGGGGCCTAGGGGGGTAACCTAGCCTAGTGCAGGGGCTACTGCTCCCTGCACATACAACCTCCCCTAACCTGCTCCTAGCTCTGACTGACTTGTCCTTCCCCAGCACGCCAGAATTTATCTCTCTGCAGGTGAATCTGGCCTAGTGATTGGCTCCCTGGTGTCAGGTGTGTGCATGCCCCTATGCATGTAGGGGCTTGTAGTCTATTGCGGACCTCTTTTACATTGGGGCCGTGTGCATGATCACAACTGCACATGCGCGAGTCTGTAATGGCCGCTGCGGGCTCTGTCTGTGCATGCGTGAAACTGAGGTTGTCCCTGCGCTATGGAGTGTCACCTCTGCCGATCTGCAATCGCGTTAATGGCCACCGCAACTCTGCTGCGCATGCGCGAGCCTCCACGCATGCGCAAAAACACCCAAAACGGCAGCGCCCTACAAAGGGTGCCGCCGGCCAGCCCGTCGCCACCCCCATCGCCCTGTAGCACCTGTAGCAATGGGGGGGGGGGGGGGGGGGGCAATCAGGAGTCCGGGCACCAGAGGTGACCAGGGCTAAATATACATTACACCAATATATAACAATCTGTTTTATATAAAATATTTATTACATTTTTTGTTTTAATAATTTAAATAACTTTAAAACAATCCTATCATTTTAGAAAATAGTGCTCTAAAGCCTTATGGACAGTGATTATCAGTATTGACAGCCAATGGCTCATAGACCAGAAGTATATCATGTAATACAGTACATTAGGAAACCAAAAATACTGACGATACTGGTAATAATCTGTAAAAGCTCAAACAATAATGAATATATATATATATATATATATATATATATATATATATGATACGAACCAATCCAAAGACCAGTAAAGAGACAGCAGACCGCACGGGGTTAATCCAAAAATATATATTCACAACATCAAATACACGTAAGCCAACGTTTCGGTCCCACAGAGAGACCTTCCTCAGGGCCGTATATATATACTGTAATAAGACATATATGTTCAAACCTAAAGTGTGTTACTGATCATTCATAACTTATCAGTGTGAGGGACAATGCACAATGGTGGTCAATAGATAAATATTCTAAAATAAAATTCACTTGTTGGAACACTCATAGTTAGTGTGGGTGAACCAATGGGATGACCAGTACTATGCAACAATTTAATAAAATCAATCAATAAAATAATTTAAGAAAACTTCTTGTTCTTGGCCTAAGGCCCTTGTATCTGCACTTGGCTATCCAAGTGCCAGGTAGGAGAATTGTGGTCAGACAAATGTCCCTATGTCAATGTCCACAATGAGTCCATTTGGCACAAGGGTCATGAGTTTATATAGCCAGAATGTCTTTCTGGTACAGTCTCATTAATCTATCTCCACCTCTCCAGTTGGGGGGTACTGCCTCAATCCCTCTGAAAATTAGACCGCTGGGTTGCCAGCATGTGCCCAACTGAAATTTCTGGAGACACTATTGTCATTGTAGACCAGGTCTTACCAACAAATAATACCGGGATTCTGGACTGAGCAGTACAAGGCAGGTAAAATAAATTGTAATTTATATCCTTTTAAGACAAACACGCAATACTTCACAACTACAGTCAATATACACTTACTGGGCATGGGGAAACTAAATAAAATGTCCACGGAACGAAACAATGTCTCTGGGCACCCCTGCACGCATGTAAGTAAGTGTGCGATGTGAGCCTTGCGAAAGTCTTTGGCTAGGGGCGCAACTTGCCAGCCCTATATCTCCGCCAAAAGGAAAAGTTTTGTAGAGTCCTTACAGGATTTGTTCAGGAATCCTTAGCTCAACTGAATTCTGGAAGAGGGATGCAATCCTTGGTTACGCTGTAGATAACCCCTCACACTCCAGAACCGCTGACGCTATATTTGGACGCTTCTTGGAAAAATCTGAGATGAATCTAGGGGAATCTGACTGGGACAGTGCTGCAGGCATTTTTATAGGGTTAAGGGTCCTATACCTAACATACACACCCAATCTTCTCGTGGGAACAACTTTTCCCACCTATCCCAGACTTGCCAGTAGCGCACAGCGAGGGCAGAAGTTGCTTCTCGGCTGGCGCAGAGCATGTGCTAACTTAACACCTAAGCTTCTTAGCATACCGGATTAAAACAAATAAACCGGCGCCTAAAAAAATTAATAAAAAATCTGACCAAATGTAGTCCAATTCAAAAGGTTGGGATGAGTTCCATGGAAGTGTCCTCAATGTAATCTCAGACAAACAAACATGTATGACAACAACATAAAAGAGAAAAAAAAGAGAGAAAAAAAGATCATAGTGCAACTAAATACAAACAACAAATCACTGATATAGTATGCAATATAAGACAGCAATTTAATATAATGATTAAAATGTAAACATAAAAACAACAAACATGTGCTTGTTGGACAAGAAACACTAATAAAGCGATGGCATCCAGTGGGGCTAAAAATGAAACCCTACTTATAGCAATGCTGTGTTATATAGACCTGTAGCACAATCACACTTAACCCTCCGAGGCCTGGGGAGAAGATGTTCCAACTCGACCGTCCAGAGGCTTCTGCACCGCCGGGAAGCACAACACCTGTGGCTCCACACCACCAGCCGCCACACTTGTCCTCAACCGCGCGTCAGCTCTTAGGTAGAGAACCGCCAGAGCTCAATGCCGCCAAAGGCCTCACTGGGACAGTCACGCAGACCGAAGGTCTCGCGATAGTGAGTGACGTCAGCGTTGTGAGCCGGGACAGGGGAGGGGAGCTCGCGAGTGCCAAGCGCTCAGACAGTCAGGGCCACGGGGGGAAGGGAAAACAGGCTAACAGGAGAGGAAGCCAAATTGTCTCTGCCAAAGAATAGTCCACCCCTTATGGAGCCACAAGTGTTGTGCTTCCTGGCACTCATTCATCCATAACATATGGGCATGTCAATGGATTCATTGCCGGACCGGCAGAAAAGGGTTTCCTGCCTTTGCATTTAAAACACCATTGAAATACAGTATGTTTATAAATGTATGTTCTGCATATGTAACACATATAAAGCTCATATGTATATTCATAGTACATGTGTAACTGACTTCACTCCAAAAATTATAGTGCTAGCCCTTTCCTAGCTCAAGTTATCCACTTAATTGAATAGGATCTGTGATGTGGGCTGCGGTTTGACCAATAATTGGTCTGGGTTACAAGCCGGCATACAATGTATCCATGCTGGCTTTTGATCGGTAACCACAGACACACGCCTACAATTCAGCTTAAGGGGATAACAAGACCGCTGGATACATTTTGACAAGATGGCACTTCAGATAGACCGCAAACCACTTATCCAATTAACTTTGCGGTGTAGAGGTCTATGGCTTAGGAAATGATACCCATCTTCAAAGCAGCCAATTATTCACAGGCACGCTTCTTCACTTAGCGCTAGGTTGAGCGCTAGAAGCTCCCCATTGTGTCACAAATACAGTTAGCACATGTTCATTCATTCATTTAGCTGCAGCTAGCTTCAGAGCTGCAAAACAGGAACAAAGGGGAAAACATGGTATTATGAGGATAATACATTTTAACCCCTTCACTCCCAACAGGGTTTAGGGTTAACCAGCCAGGCATAATACCTTTATTATTGGCCTGGTTAACCCACTCCCGCCACAACTATGTGTAAGCAGCTTTTTCTAAATGTTGCCCATGTGCTCCAGTCAGCAGATTTCCCACCGCAATTATTCAAGTTTGCATTCAGCAAGGAAGCCTTTAAAGCCCAACAGTGGCGCCATGCAGAATCATCAAGCCTGAGGAAGCAGTAGATTCTGTGAAATGCGTTGATCCAACATTGCTCTCATCTTCGTGGTATTTTTTCACTCGGCGATCACCGTAGCCCTCAGGACTTGCTGCGCTCCAGCTAAGTTCAAGCACCTAATACCAGAGTAGGGTAGGGACCCATCTGTGCCATAGCGATCCTTGAATCCGCTTTTGGAGTTGGAGAAAGTTATATAATGGGAGTTTTATATTACTATTTGTTTAATAAACATATTTGCCTTTTAAAAACAAATATTTCTCTGCGTATGCTGTTTGGCACTGAGGGTCCCCCCATGTGACTGAGAGACTCACATCCTTCACAAACTGTTGTGATCATCCGCTGACCTGAGGAAGACTGGGGATTGGATAGTCAGAGAAATCGCTCAAAGAAACCTTCTACATATTCCATGCTTAGACATGGCCGTGTAAGTTAAATTATTTTTCTCTTTATCTACCCTCATCCCCACAGTTGGTGTTCCACCCTCATCTACAGTATGTGCATTCACAACACTTAGGATTTTACATCTATCTCTGTTTGAATGGTCTATTTGAAAATTTTCAGCTTATTTCTGCGTTCGCCTACCCCTATTTTTCAATCAGTGGTTCCGGTATATACCAGCGTGGAGGTATAGACGCTGACATCCACCGCACTGACCGTGCAGGGATTGTTATCCACAATGCTGATATTGTCTGTTAAGTTGTAAGTACCTGTCTAACTTTTGCGCATTTAAACCAGTATTACTATATGTCACGGGAGACCAGGCAAATACACCTTTAAACCGGGATCATTCATTGAGCAAAACCAAGGAGTAAAACAAATTGTCATTTATTCCATTGAAACAGACGTACACACAGTGGATTACAATTATACAGAGGGAAACACACTTATTTGGGGATCTGGGCTAAAAAAGAACTATTCCTAGCTCAGATTTTCCTTAAAACAAAGTCTTTGGTTGACCAGGATGTACCCGCAAAAGTCCTGGAACTCGACTCAGCATGCATTACCAGACGACACTGCTGTATCTGCTCCGGAGATGCCAAAATCCCTTGAATGGGAGGTAGTACAAATGTCCCGATACTCTTTTTGGTTGGTAGTTCCAGCCACGACCGCTACGTTCTATTTTGAGAACTTGGCCCCAAAAACAGAACATTTCTCGCCTTGAAATTTCTGAAGCCGGCTCGTGTCTATTTCTCTCCGTGCATCTTTTGGTCAATTCAAATCTGCTGCTACTGTCTTGGCGCTTAGAATCTCTCAACTTGATTGGCTGTTAGGTTTTTTATAGGATTATCAGTCCCATTCACAAAACGCTACCACCAATGGGACTTTTCCTAGCAGCCTATTACAGAGTTGCCGGTTCTCTGAAGGCGGACGGGCACTGATTTCAATTCTGCCAAAGGGCATGCGCCAATCTGGCACCTCTGCGACTTAGCATATTGAACCCCCCATTGTGCCAGGCTCCTCAGAGTCTGGGCCTGGGCAAATGGTTGCCGGATAGCCCTTATTCATGTCAGGACTTGGGTACTTGTGTGTAACTCCAGTACTCCGCCTGCCCTAACAACTTGGCATCTCTGAGACTTTCAAGTCCGGGACCCGACCAGACACAGTGGCACCAAGCTTGGTGGCCATTTGGTCTCTCAGAACCAAAAACATGGAAATTCCCCAGTTCATATACAGGGCATATACATATACACCGTTATACACCATGTTCATAAAAATCATACAAAATGAAATAGGACAAACGCTCAACAAATATTTGGCATATTCTATGCCATTGAATCTATGCCAATGGCTATTTTCGTATTTGTCATATTGGCTATCTATGGACTGTTGTAACTCTATGCCCTTATTAACTCACGAGTGCTGTTATATACAGTACTTCCTTGTTTGCATTGACCCTGAGGTTGTGTGATTACTTTTTATGCCAAATTTTTGTTGTTTTTCCTATTCTACCATCTTTATATTGGAACGGCCGGTCTAAGGGGTATGAGGCTACTTGTTTGCGTCATTTCTCTTCAATTTTAAATAATAGGGGATTACAATAGGATCTTTTCTCCAATACAGGCAAACCCCGCATTAACATACGCAATGGGACCGGAGCATGTATGTAAAGCGAAAATGTACTTAAATTGAAGCACTACCTGAAGCACTACCTTTTTCCACTTGCATGTACAGTACTGCAATAGTCGTATACTTGCATAACTGATGTAAATAACGCATTTTTAACAGGCTCTATAGTCTCCCCGCTTGTGCACAGCTTCGGTACAGGTAGGGAGCCGGTATTGTTGTTCAGGACGTGCTGACAGGCGCATGCGCGAGATGCCGTTTGCCTATTGGGCGACATGTACTTACTCGCGAGTGTACTTAAAGTGAGTGTCCTTAAAGCGGGGTATGCCTGTACATATATACTAGCTGATATACTTGACGTTGCCCGGGATTTAATTTTCCTGCTCCCCCTATGTCTCCGCTCCCCTCCCCTGTGCACAGCTCCATTTCCCACCCCCAGTTCACAGCTCTGCCCCCTCAGTTAACAGCTTTGCCCCCCCATTCACATCTCCGATTCCCCCCCTTCACAGCTGGGTTCCCTCCCATTCACACCTCCGTTCCCCTTCACAGCTCCATTCCCCCGCACACTCACAGCTCCATTCCCCCCTTCACAGCTCCATTCCCTTCTTCACTGCTCCACCCCCCCCCTGCACAGCTCCGTTTCCCCCCCCCGTCATTCACAGCTGTGGTCCCCCACCATTCACAGCTCCACCCCCCCATCTCCATTTCCCCCCTTCATAGCTCTGTCCCCCCCATTAAGCTCCATTCCCCCCCTTCACAGCTCCGTTCCCCCCCCCCTCATTCACAGCTTTGATCCCCCCGCCGGTGACAGCTCCATTCCCCCCATGCACATCTCTGTTTCCCCCCCTAATGGCTCCGTTCCACCCATTAAGCTCCGTTCCCCCCTTCACAGCTCCACATATCACTCCCCCCCTGCACCTCACATCACTCTCCCCCCTGCACCTCACATCACTATCCCCACCTGCATCTTACATCACTCTCCCCCCTGCATCTTACATCACTCACCACCCCTGCACCTCACATCACTCTCCTCCCTGAACCTCACATGGCTCCCCCCCCCCTGCATCTCACATCACTCTCCCCCCTGCACCTCACATGGCTCCCCCCCTGCATCTCACATCACTCTCCCCCCAGCACCTCACAGGACTCCCCCCTCCTGCATCACACATCTCTCTCCCCTGCATCTCACATCACTCTCCCCCTGCATCTCACATCACTCTCCCCTCTGCACCTCACATGGCTCCCCGCCTGCATCTCACATAACTCTCCCCCCTGCACCTCACATCACTCTCCCCCTGCACCTCACATGGCTCTCCCCCCCTGCACCTCACATCACTCTCCCCACCTGCATCTCACATAACTCTCCCCCCTGCACCTCACATCACTCTCCCCCTGCACCTCACATGGCTCTCCCCCCCTGCACCTCACATCACTCTCCCCACCTGCATCTCACATCACTCTCCCCCCTGCATCTCATATCACTCTCCACCCCTGCATCTCACATCACTCTCCCCCCTGAACCTCACATGGCTCCCCCCCTGCACCTCACATTACTCTCCCCCAAGCACCGCACGACTCCCCCCTCCTGCATCACACATCTCTCTCCCCTGCACCTCACATGACTCTCCCTCCTGCACCTCACACCATGCTCCCCCTGCATCTCACATCACTCTCTCCCTGCATCTCACATCACTCTCCCCTCTGCACCTCACATGGCTCCCCCCCTGCATCTCACATCACTCTCCCCCCTGCACCTCACATCACTCTCCCCCTGCACCTCACATGGCTCTCCCCCCCTGCACCTCACATTACTCTCCCCCCTGCACCTCACATCACTATCCCCCTGCACCTCACATCACTATCCCCCTGCACCTCACATCACTCTCCCCCCTGCACCTCACATGACTCTCCCCTCCCTGCATCACACATCTCTCACCTGCACCTCACATAACACTCCCCCTCTGCATCACACATCTCTCTCCCCTGCACCTTACATGACCCCCCCCCCTGCATCACACATCTCTCTCCCCTGCACCTCACATGACTCTCCCCCTGCATCACACATCTCTCTCCCCTGCACCGCACATCACTCTCCCCCACTGCACCACACATCTCTCTCCCCTGCACCTCACATCACCGTCCCTGCACCTCAAACACGCCCTCTCCCTTAGTAGCTACGCCCCCCCCCCCCCTTCGCCCTGCTCATGCTCTAACATTTTTGCTGTACAGCCGAGGGAAACATAGAATGTAAAAAATTTGGGAGGTGAGTCACATTGTAAGCTCAAAATAAAGTTGTTACTCCTACGCGTTTCGTAGATTAAACTCTAAATCCCTGATGAAATAGAGTTTCATGCACGATAGCAGGCTCCACATATTACAGCAGATGATGTTTAAATGTATGCCATGACAGTTCGACGGAGTTCAAATCAGGGGAATTGTAAGTTTAGAGCCAATTTCTCTCATGTCCCAACTGTAACTCCACAGAAGATCTTTTCTAGTTTCCAAGGAATAGTAGTCGGGACATGAGTATCTTCTGGCAGATCCTGTTCTTCAGCTTTTAGCGCTATCGGTCCAGTTCAGTCACTTCCTGGTTTTCAGCACTTTATGAACTGTTCTGACCCAGGGGATTCCACTGTCCTTTATGAATGACGCAGATGCACTGTGTTTTGGATCATTATCTTGGAAGAACCAGTGACCCAATGTTAAGTATTCATTTATGTATGGTGTTGCAGCATGTGCAATACTGACCTCCTGCAAGTAGACTTTTCTATGATACCTTGGGAAACAATAAATATCACACTGATTTAGTTGATGGAAAAAGGAACAGGTGTCACATTTGTCACAAAATATATGATGTTCTTCTTTTGTTGAAATACTATAAGATCCTTCAGGTGTGATAATAAAGTCTTCAATACATGTTTCTTGTAGTTCCAATATATTGTTTGTTGAGGTCTTATTCAATATCAAGCTTCAGTTATCAAGAATAAGATGTTACAGCTTATAGACGGTGAACAGTATATTCGGTTAGCTGTTTCTCATAGGTTCTGAGGTACAGATACAGCGGCCATTATTTTAACAAATCATGCCTTGTATACCTCGGAATACCCATGTTATGGCGCGGGATTGCTTCCAACCGTTCCACCTTAAGACGCGAGTGCAGGCGAGTGTATAAAATTGCATTTTAGTGTTGACACAGTAGCTCAGTATTGTACACATTACAATTCATTCATTTCATTGCATTTAATTGCACACAATCCATGAAATTCAAACAAAGCAACCGCAACAAACACGTGTGCCTGGGGGGCGATAGGCTGCGTTCATGCCGCATGGAGTACAGCAGCGCACACGAAAACAGCGCTGTGATTTCTTAAAATAATGGCCGCTGCATCTGTAATTTGTCTCAAGCATGGCTTTTCTAATTACAAATGAACCATTTTATTTTAACCTTGCTATTATGAAAAAACAAAACACAAAACATAGATTTATTATTGAAGGTCATATATCTGCTGTCAGTGTTCCAGACCTTCACTGTCAAACTCTGCTGTACTCCCACTAGAACCAAGCAAAGATGTTTCATTTCACACTGTGTGAATCCTTGTCTCAGCATTTTCACAGAGCATGCAAAATTAACCCCTTAAATGGCATCTTCAATTAAGCTGACCTTTGAACTCCAAAAATCTATCTTCAACGTTTATATTGTTTATACTGTTCACAACAGCAAAACTGAAAAGTGCTTACCTCCAAATATAACTATTGGTCTTGGTACAATTCTAGAGATTGCCTCCCACACTTAAAGCTTGAGTGGATGTTTTGATTGAGGTATCAGTGAAATATTTTTTTTCCTGCATGCCATAGTCGAAAATCTTTCTAGGGCGACAAATGTCTAATCCGAAAATATGACATTCTACAACTTTTCTCCACTCTCATGCCATGCATGTGCTGTTCAACTCTTTTTTTAAAATCTTTTTAATATCCTTACATGCTCTGCAATAATAATTAAAAAAAATGTTCACAATATAATACAATGTTCATGCATATTACTTGTTATGTGCAGTAAAAAGCCACAGCACTTTACATCACGTCTATAGGTCCAGTCCAAATTGTCTCTCATTAGTTTGTGCAGGACTCAGACACTGGGTCATGCCTGTGATGCAGAATATTCCTAACCTCTACAGCAGGTCTCATCATTTTCAGGCTGATCTAATCCTCCTGTCAAATATCTCATCGTGATTTTTTTTTTAGTAATATTAAAAAGATTACAGAGGCCTAATGTACACTACATACTCTATAAAAAGCACACAAGAGGAACAACTGTATACAGTGGTGTCCTTACTCATTTCTGACCTTGTGGATAATCATATGATTCTTTGTGTTCACTTGGGCATGATTCCAGACATATCATAGTGTCACCTTGATGCCCCCTTTTTCAGCCACTGTTTTATTCTTGTGGTTGTGAATCCCTTCTTTTAAATGTACATGGATTTTCATTCTATTTTCTTTGTTAATTTTTTTTTCACAGTAGCTATTCAGAATGTAATTAACTAGTTCTGAATGTGTAAATCAGCTTCATTATGCATATTTTATACAGGTAAAGCTACAAGTACAGTCATCAATACTCAACCAATCACTAACTCAGCCTTGCCAAACGCATGCGCACAAATTCAATGGAATGCATATGTGTTCCATACAGTTCACATAGAGCGCATATAGGCAGCAGTGTACCGACACAGCAGCACAGTTTGATTAATGCCTCTATTTATTCTTGATTATTTTAAACATTAATCTTACAGATTAGGTTATTGTAGGCGTCAAACTCTATTTGCAAGTCGGGTGTTACATGCAGTCATGGGGCCAGTGATTACACTTGGTTTATCGTGATGCTAAAATCAGTACATTTAGCTACATCTGTATCTCTCAAACAACACATGGAGAGACACCTGTGCATATAAAAAAAGTCACACCTGAGATATCTGGTATATGCTAATAGGATATTCAAAGTACTATATATTCAAAGTGCTTCTATTAGCATATATCTTGTGTGCTTCTGTTTTTTCATATGTTGTTTGAACATCTTGCCCTCCCTCTTTCCCACTTTCCCCCTAACTTAACATGATGTTAAACATATACTAATTAGATCACTAACAGCTATTGTTTTATGCATATAATTAACTTTCTGGATTGATGTTAATCTCAGGGAACATAACATCTGTGCTGATTTTATTCAAATGGCATTATGAGACCTGAGGTAATCGTGCTTTGTGAATCTTTGTCCTTGGATTGGTTGTATGGAATTCCATGTGTGGTAACATGCATGGTATATTATTTATCTTCACTTAGTTAACATTTTGGTGATGCTCTGCTCTTTATACAATTACAGAAAGTGAGACAATAAGTGAAATATTAATGCAAAAATATGCACACCCAAAAAAATGTTGACAGTGAAGTGGTAACCAGGCCATCAATGAAGGTATTATGCCTGGATGGTTACCTCTGAGCCCTGTTTCAGGTTTTAGTGTGTCAGCTCTTCAACCTGTGTATTGTGCCTGCAATGAATTTAATTGTATTACAATAATGATTTTATGTGTGTTTTACCTTTCCAGGAGTGCTAACCAGTGGAGATTCTCAGGCTATGAGTTTCAAGGTTTTTTTTTGCGGTAAAGGTATTGTCAGATTATGTCTAGGTAGCCGGGTTCCAGAGTTGCTGGTTACCCGAAAAATGTATCCGGGAATCAGGTCAGATTCCCAGGGACACATAAACACATCACTCCAGTCAAAATCCTCCCTTGAAAACAGTTACGCGACTCACTGCCAGGTTTCCCTGCATCAGCAGAGACCAAAAAGGTAAATGAGGACATAGGGATTTATGTAGCCCGGGTAGAGTCAAGGTTCCCTAAGTTAGTGAGGTTCCCTCAGTATATGCCCAGGTACCCCAGAATCGGTATAGAGGTTCTGGTGGGTTTCTGTATATTAAGTTGCTAGAGTTTTATGACACCTAAGACCGAGTTTCAAGTAAATAAAGTTTCAAGTAAAATAAAGAGATATAGTCCTGAGAGTGTGCTAAGCGTTATTTGGTCATAAAGAAAATGAGGTTTCCTTAAAGGAAGGAGCTACAGCTCTGAGATTGAAGCTAAGCATCTTTTCATTTCACTGTGGGACTTAGAAGAAAAATGGGAAATATTCTTGATGTTTCATAAAATGTTTAATAGCCAATGTGGTTATAAGGTTTTTACAGTCTGTCAGTTTTATAGTGTGTGGAGGATATGGCTAGTGGGAATAAAAGTATATAGTCCCATTCTACCCATCATAGCCCAAAAGACTTAGACAAGGTAAAAGTGTAAAAGTATATTTTTATTAAACTGCGATGTTTGTAAATGTATTAAACTTATAAACTGGAACTTTCAAAGACGGTACTATGAGGGGGCTAGTGGGCTACCAATTTGTGATGCCATTAAGTGTGCCCTAGGTCCGTACTTGAAAGCCACAGACGCTGCCAGAGTTGTAAAAGCCATTTGGGCAGGCTGGTTAGGTGTACCTATGTCCGGGAAACAATGCATCCCGGCTAGCATTTGCCGTCCCAGACTTGGAGGACCTATCCCAGTGGGTGGCTTCTGAATAACAAGTGACTAAGGTGGAAAACTCACGTATGCCCTTGTTACATTCAGAAGAACTGCTTGCCTGGCTTTGGAAGACTGGCAGCCCTCTGATTGGCTGGTTGTAAAGTTCCCAGGCTCGCATCAGTTGTAGTATTTAATGAATGAATCTAGAATACTATAAGAAGCCTAGCAGTCAATCCGGTCCACAGATTCTAAGCGCCAAAACACCAGCAGCAAAAGATGCTTTGGAGAAATACACTGGCGACACACTTTATTCGAGCTCGGCTAGTCCCACGAATTCGGGTATACCCGGGTGTATTGAGGTTTGTGACTGTTTTCTGCCCGAGTGCATTGGGTTATTTCCAGGCAGGGATTGAAGCATTTTATTCCCGCTGGCTGCAATACTGCACAGTATATATATATATACTGCGTTACAATTCATGAATTTATGCCATCTGGTAGACACGCGAAGCATTACAGCCTATTAAATCCTAATCATTATAATTTAACAGATCAGCCGCCCGTCAGCCAGGCATGAACCCAGGCTGGGAAGGCAAATGCAACGGGGCTTGTCAGAGGTGAGGAGCGGCGCATTCCAGGTATCTGCCAGGTACATACTGGGTATTTGCTCGAATAAAGTGTGTCGGTGCAGTAGCAGCGACTGGCTTCAGAGATTATCAAGTCAAGAAATGTTCTAATCCCAATTTTTGGGGCCAAGTTCTGAGAAGAGAACGTAGTGGTCGTGGCTGGAGCTACATGCCGAAATGAGTACCAGGATGTTTGGTACTATCTCATGGTCAAGGGATTTTGGCATCTCCATAAGAAATGCAGCAGTGGCATCTGGAAACTCATGACAATTTGAGTTCCATGACTTTTCAGGCTGAGTCCCAGACAACCCAAAGACTTTGTTTCATGGACTATTTCGACTAGAAAGTTTAGTTTTGTAGCCCAGACCCCCAGTAAGTGTGTTTTCTCCTGTACATTGTAATCCATTGTGTGTACGCCTGTTTCTAAGGAATAAATCACAATTTGTTTTACTTCTTAGTTTTGCTCAGTGATATGATCCGGGTATAAAGGTGTAAATACCTGGTCTCTCATGACATTGACCCAAACTCCTACTGTGCATGGCTATGTAAATCAATAACAACTAGAAAATAATATTCAAAAATACAGTCAAATACAAAAAAAAACAAGAGTAAAGACTAATGAGTCAGAGATAGGAGAATATTTAGAAAAAGGCAACATTTTTCATAACATTGTCGAGCATCTATCGGACCGATGATGGATCAGTTGCGCCACCATGAAACTAATAATGGATATTTTCCCATGCTTACTGTATATCAGATACAATGGCCCCTTTCACCTCTGCAGTCCCTTCTAATTATAATTGTGGAAATTGTCTTACAGTATGTTTTATCTTTTATCATTGCTTCTAATGTCTCTAAAATAATTGTGTATTTGCCATTTGGACCTGTCACCACTGCTCTTGTTTTTTTACTTTTGGCACTAGATAAAGTGCTACAAGTGCTCAGAGACCTGTATTTACATTTTTTTTGTGATCTGAAAATTATTGGGCAGTAATACTCTGTTTCGGTACAATTTAAATTTGGAGGTTATACAAAGCATAGCCTTCACAATCTACGGCAGTGATTCCCAACCTTTTTTGTTTGGAGGAAGCGTTGAAGTATTTAGTAAAATCTCGGGAAACCCCTATATGGCTGACACATATTAGGTTCGACAGGGGTAAATCACAAAATAGACTTGTAAAGCAGTAGGGTCAATAAATAATAATTAACTCATACTTTTGGATAAAATATTACAAGAGAATTAATTGCCTATTTCTATTTAATAATTACTGTTAATAAAAAAAAAATTACAAACATTTTCACCTTACATCTGGCTTACTAGTTACAAGCAAAAGTTGTGTATATATTTTGTAATGATTTTGGTATAATTGTTTTTTATAAAGTCGTTAACGAAAAAACAAGTTACATGTTATTGTTTAATAATACATTCACAATTGAAAATACTGCTGAATCCCATTATAACACAGTGCTCGGGTTCCACATAATGAGACTGTGTTATAAAGGGATCACGTTATACCTGGGATCGAGAAATGGCCACTGCGAGGACTTAGCCGGCATCTGCAGCTGTCTCCTCTCCTTGCTTCATCAGGTCAAGCGTGGCGCACATCTCCAAGGCTTTTTTTTTTAAATTATTTTTATAACATTCAATGCTTTATTGCTAATGACACACATACACACACACATGGGTTCAGAATCATTCACATCTGGGTTTTTTTTTCTTTTGATTATTGAGGTGTACACACACACACACACACACACACACACACACACACACACACACACACACACACACACACACACACACACACACACACACACACACACACACACACACACACACACACACACACACACACACACACACACACACACACACACACACACACACACACATCCCCTATATACCAATAATTTTACCATACTATGCAGGAATTGAACCCATGACCATTCATACACTAGCAGCAATTCTCTAGCTGCTACACCACAGGGTTGATGTGATGTCAATGACTATAAACAAACTCTATAAACATCAATCCTATGATGTAGCAGCTAGAGAATTGCTACGAGTGTATGAAGGATCATAGGTTTGATTCCTGCATGGTATGGTAAAATTATTGGTGGAGTGTGGAGGGGTGTGTGTATGTGTGTCCATTAGCAATAAAGCATTGAATGTTATAGTTAAAAAAAAAACCTTGGAGGGGTTTTTAAATCGTGGGCTCTCGGCGGCTCCCGTGCAGGGCACCGCCATCTTGTATAGTTTTGCACATGCGCAGTGGGTTCGGGCGGCCGGGACAGTTGCGCATGCGCGAGCAGCAAGCGCGCGAACCCTAGCCTGCAAAGGGAAGGCTCTTGGATGGGACTACAAGTCCCATGAGCCTCGGGAGCGGCCCCATGACGCCAGGGAGCCAATAGGGCTGCGGGAGCTCCCTGCTTGCAGGGAATAGATACATTTCGCGCGCGCGGGAGACAAGGGAGTCAAGACCGGGAAGAGCTAGGGGAAGGAGGTGAGTGCAGGGGTCAGTGACCCACTGCATTAGGCCAGTAACCCCCTAAGCCCCAGATAGGTCCTAACTCCCCGAGCTTGTGGTGCTACAGGCACAGGCCCTAGGTTAGGGATCCTGACACAGTAGTACTAGTGTTAGATAGGGACACAGTGGACGTTGCGCTCCCCGAGAAGAGACTTGAGCTCAAGTCTGTGCCCCAAAGAGACAGAGACTATCCCCAGGGTGGGATCGCCCCTGGCAGGACCAGCGTGTGAGGAAACACCGGATCAGACGGGATCACCAAGCGGCAGATCCTTTTTGAAGTTGCTTGCAGGCCCGAGTGCAGGAGCGCTCGGCAGGTACCTTCATAAGTGCACCAACGTATCCTATACACATTATAATTACACATAGTGGCAGCGCTGACCACGAGACAAAGGGGTTAGGCTGTGGACACGGTGTGGGGATACACGGTGGTGGGTAGGTACACTCTTAGTGGAGTGAAAGACAATTGGGACTGCGTTATAGACTGTGGAGTTACCCCCTAGGGGGAGTATATTATTAAAGTGTGTTGTTATTTCCTGCATATATATATAAACTGGTTATATACATCCTCGTGTATGTACTTATTGTATATGTGGGTCATGTGTAGGCAACCCTCCACATTTTTAGAACCCTGCACAGGTGGAGGCGCTGTAAATCAGATCGAGCTGACGGACTCACCTCAGGTTCCCAGCAAGCGGAGGCTCAGGCCTCTTGTGAACCTACAGCCTCTTGTGCACCACACCTGTTAACACATAGGTTTCCACCCACACACACTGTATCTGTGATTGGGATAGAGGGAATACCCGTTACACAAGTTTCAATAGAATAACATTGATTCTAATTGTATCCTAATTTAATGTGAAACTTGGGTTTGCATTTTTGAACACAACTTAATCCGTGGTTGCATCTTTGATAGGCACACACGAAATTCTTCTTCCACAGACAACAGTCTATTCCTCTGTTTGCTTTTTATATTTGTTAAACACGAAAATGCTTGCTCACACAAGTACGACGTTGAGAATTGTAGCAATATGTTTATAGCTTTTTGGGAGATGGCAGGAAACTCTGTTCTCACTGATACCCAAAACACATCAAATGACAGTTCATTAAATTTAATTTTTAGTGTGCGATCACACTTCAGTTCAGTCAATTGTTCTTCTTCCTGTAGGCTGAGTAAATTTTCTGAGCTACTTGAATACTATGTGAAAGGGTTCCTGACCAATCATACTCTTCTGATGACAAATGAGGGAAGTATTTGACAAGCTTTTCAGCCAGAGATTCCATATGGCCATAAATCAGGGGCATAATGGCATCACGGTGGTTGTCCGTTGTATGTCTCTGGAACTGAGAAAAGAGGGTAACATTTCAAAATTACCTTTTGAAAGATGTTTTTTCATAACAGCAATTTTATTTTTTAATGCTACAAGTTAGCCTGTACAAATCAAAATATTTTCCTTGGGACCTTGCATGGGTGTGTTCAACATATTTAGTGTTCATAAATATCTGCCATGTATGCTAGTTTCAGCAGCCACGATTCATCTTCAAGATAGTTGGCAAAAAAAACTTTTATTGTTTTTTCTGAAGAAAATCTGGAGATGCTCTCGTAGTTCAAATATGCGTGTCAACACTTTTCCCCTTGAAAGCCATCTAACTTCAGTGTGTAAAAGAAGAGTCACGTGGTCTTTTCCCATGCTTTCACAAATTTTTGCAAAAGTGCAGGACTGCAGTGGACGATACTTAATAAAGTTAACTATGTTAATAGCTGTATCAAGAACATGTTTAAAATCTTCTCCAATTATTTTAGAAACAAGAACTTCTCTATGAAGAAAGCAGTGGGTCGTAATAACATCTGAATTTTTTTCTTTGGCAAGAATAACAAATCCTTTAATTGAGCCAATCTTTGAGGGGGCGCCACCTGTGCATATTCCATACAATGATCTCGCGATAAACCAAGAGACTCTAAATAAGAAGACAACATGTTGTACACATCTTGCCCACGACAAGTTTGCTCTAGATCATTGCAACAAATAAAGTTTTCAATTATTTCTCAATTGTACTCAAATCTTGCAAATGCCAACAGTTGAGCTTTACTTGTTATGCCTGTAGACTGTCGACTTGGATTGCGAAATTACCCTTTTTTTGTATTTCAGACAGAAACTCTTAAATATCTCGTGACATGTCATCAACATGCCTACTAATAGTATTATTAGATACAGGAATTTTCTCTGCTTCACTTGCAGCTTTTTTGCCTAGCATTGTTTTTGCTATGATTTTACAGGCAGGCATGATTATATTCTCAACGGTAGTGTGACTTTTCATTTTTTGTGCAACAAGCTCAGCTAATAAGTAGCTGGTGTCTTTGTTTGCAAACTCACAAACAAGGGTTCATAGATAATGAGTAGTTTATTTCCTTAACACACATTCAAAAGTCAATGAGACTCTCTGCCAAAAGAGTGTCCAAGAAGGCTTTTTATAATTTTTTTTATTCCATTGTTTAAAATAGGTTACTAGGCAGAATATAATAACCACTCCAAAGTTCTTAAACCAATCATCTTACAGATAATTAAAACCTGGTTAAAAACTATATTAAAACAGCTCTCTATATGAAACAGGTACTACTTGATACCAGGAATGTGGACGTTACTTCAGGCACAGTCGTTAATCTACTGTGAGCGAATTTCACTCACCCCACACACATTCTTACACATAAAATGGACATTAAAACACGTAACAGAACAGACAAAATGGAAAAAGAACATTGCCTTCAATCCTTCTCCAGATACCCCGAAGTCCATTTCAGTAATATCAACAGTATATTCATTTCAGATATATTATTTCATCAGTCCCTTCTCTTATACTTTTCGAAATCTTCAGTGAGAAATGTATAACTTTATTCTTGGAAAACACAGTATACTTTCCTAGTAGAGGGTACAGTGGCGACACACTTAATTCTCACCTGGCTAGAGCCGCAAGCCGGGAGGTTTCCCGGCTTGTTCGTTTTTTTCCCTCGGCGTGCCGCGAGTCATCGATGCGCGGTCATGCTTCATCGGGAGTGTGCGCGCATGGCGCGCATGCCCAGGGCTCCCCAATGGAGCCCTAGTGTCCCGATATGTGGGGGATGGCGGGGGGGCTCCGGGGGACCCGGCGGACCGGAGAGGGGAGGGGGAAGCCCCGATCGGAGGACCAATCCTCCGAGGCTCCGGCGCGCGCATGGGACACCTCGGCACGCGCCCGGTATCTGTCGCGGCCGAGACCGAGTAAATGTTAGAATAAACTCGGCCGCGACAGAATTTCCTTGATGTAACCCTTAGTCCGGCACCTCAATCCCTTGGAGTCTCACCCACTCCTTATCCATACGCATTTGTTTTTCCCTCTCCTGACAAGCATTTATTTGTCATTGGATCACATCAGGAGGGTATTGTTGCACAAGAGGGGTTTCTCTCTGTTCTTCATGTATATCTTCTTGGAGGGGCATGGAGGGAATGACTTCAGCGTTCAGTTTGGTGAGCAATCCTTTAATGCAAGAGTTAACAATGAATGTGACAACAAAAACACTTGCACATATACTGCACCGACACACTTTATTCGAGCAAATACCCGGTATGTACCTGGCAGATACCTGGAATGCGCCGCTCCTCACATCTGACAAGCCCCGTTGCATTTGCCTTCCCAGCCTGGGTTCATGCCTGGCTGATGGGCGGCTGATCTGTTAAATGATAATGATTAGGATTTAATAGGCTGCAATGCTTCACGTGTCTACCAGATGGCATAAATTCATGAATTGTAATGCAGTATATATATATATATATATTGTGCAGTATTGCAGCCAGCGGGAATAAAATGCTTCAATCCCTGCCGGAAAATAACTCAATGCACTCGGGCAGAAAACAGTCACAAACCTCAATACACCCGGGTATACCCGAATTCGTGCGACTAGCCGAGCTCGAATAAAGTGTGTCGCCAGTGTAATCAGTCCTTGCACCAGTTTCGCTCCCAGTGATCCAAACCATGTGCCAGTCCCAAGTCCCAGCTAGATGTTATTGTCAGAGAGTCTTCCAATTTTGACACTATTTTTTTTTATTCCTAGTTATCATGGGGGATATTAGCCATATTGCCAGGAACATAGGTGCTCTTGATCCACGGGGGGGGGGGGGAAGGTATTCTCAGGAACACACCCAAAAAATAAAAAAATATACACAATAATGGTGCAGTATATTAAGGCAAAAGGGAATGGGTGAATCTTGGCTCTAATGCAATTCCTACTTACAGCAGGTAAGATTTAAGCAGGCAGTGGTCTGACTCTGTCAGGATGATGTAGGTGTAGGGTTAACACAGAGAGGGGAACTTGATAGTAGATAACTTCATGCGGGATACTCTCAAGGTATAACAGCTCAGATTCACGCAGAATAACATAGGAAAGAGAGACGGACCATAGTATAGATCATAAAGTACAGATTTTATCCCATCAAGCAAGGTGCACAAACGTACTTACAATAAGTATTTGAAAGATATTCACGTAGCAGTTTCGTGAGACAGTAGAGGGCTTTTTTGGCGATGGTGAGCTGGCTGGCTGGATGTCTTCCCTTAGCTTCCCGTGCTGCCGGAAGTGACGTCAGACGCCATACCGCGACGGGGAGGTAGAAGCTAAGGGAAGACACTATGGTCCGTCTCTCTTTCCTATGTTATTCTGCGTGAATCTGAGCTGTTATACCTTGAGAGTATCCCGCATGAAGTTATCTACTATCAAGTTCCCCTCTCTGTGTTAACCCTACACCTACATCATCCTGACAGAGTCAGACCACTGCCTGCTTAAATCTTACCTGCTGTAAGTAGGAATTGCATTAGAGCCAAGATTCACCCATTCCCTTTTGCCTTAATATACTGCACCATTATTGTGTATATTTTTTTATTTTTTGGGAGTGTTCCTGAGAATACCGCTCCCTTCCCCCCCCCCCGTGGATCAAGACTACTTATGTAAGGAATCTGTACATATTCCTTGGAAGGTGGAGAAGTGTGTTCTTCTGGGATACACACCACTCTTAAGTATTGCATTCTGTTATTGCACTTAATTACAATAAGGTGTCTATTAGCGCCGGTACAAGTCATTTGGTTGCACTAGGAACATAGGTGCAACACTCTTCTCCCACCACACACAAACACCTCCTTGGGCTGCCAATATATAATCTAAAGCCATCCTATGTTGTAAGGCCATAGATCTAATAGCCAACATTTCAGTAGAGATCCCTCCCATGGCATCACCTGTATCATTAGCCAATTCCTCCACCAATCGAGAAAGTGCTCGTATTCTTCCCCAATTATCATACACCCCTGTGGCAGGTATTAAAAAATTGACAACTGCATCAAAATTCCCGATTATCTCCTTAAAAGATAATCCATCTTTGTGTCTTAGCAACTGCCAGGAATGATGAACATAACTTAAAGGATTTTCTTTGGATATTCTGAAAGAATTTACTAGAAACGCTAAATAACAAGAACCCCATAAATTTTTAGGTAAACTTATAAATGCTTTAGAACCACAAATCCAATATATCTTAACCATTGCCATAATTGAGGAGTTTGTCACACATACTCCACCTAGCTTGATACATTTCTTCTCCTAAAGTTATATTTGTTTTTACAGTACTTGAACCTACCCTTCCTATCTTGGGATCAATAAAATCTCATGAGTTATTATAGAAATGTTGTAATTATCCAGTAGTATTGAAAGGATCAAAATACATGGTGTGATTGCTTTTGGATGTGCCTACATATGTCATATTTGAGTATGAGTACCTTGACTTAGGTAATCTGGACAAACAGAGTGAACCCCTCACATGTTTTACAGCTAAATATTTCCTTACGTCTGTATTACTAATTGCAAGGAAATCTTCATACATGCATGGAAATCTTCAACAGATTAAGTATAATTTTCCCACATTCTATCTCTCTGATCTTTCGTTTGATGTGAATATGTGTATACATCTTCTGAATAGATATGCAGCACTATCTTGAGGGGTCTATCTATATGTACCTTTTCTTAAAACCATTATCAGTTCAACTTTTCTATATAATGGTTGTAAGCACATTGGAACTTGTCATAGCTTTTAATATTGATAGGTATGGGTACATACAGTAGCTCACTCCTTCTGCAAAGGCATGTGTACGCAGACATAGCAAGATGTAATATTAACGCTTTGTGCCACCCTATGTGCTAAGTCTAGCTACACATTTCTCTCCTCTGCTATCCCCAGCTGTACTAACACAAAGATATAATAGAATGTGGACCCCTCTCATCTTTGTACCCCTTCCATTTAGTTACCAGATAAAGAAAATAAAAATAATAATCCAAATAAACCCTAATAGTAACCTAACCAGGATCCATTGATCTGTTAAGTAGCTTCTGGTTAGAATCCTAAACTACTGTATACAGTATGTTAGTATCTAAAATATAAAACTTAGAAAAATATAAGGTTAATATACAATAATTCAGCTATATTGAATATATGAAGATTTAAAGGTCTTATTCTTTTGATTCTTCAAAAATAAAAAAAAACTTGTATTAAAGTATTTTGGTTCTTTAAAAACTTGTGTAAATGTCTTTTGGTTCTTTAAAAACTTGTACAAATTGGTCCTTGATGGGGGAGACAACTTTACAATGAGTCACATGGCCCCACAAGGTCAGCTCTGCAACCATGACAGCTTTATTTGTTGTAAGCAATACGTGGTACGAGCCCTTTCACCTGGGCTGTAATGCATGTTTTCTTTTAAACAATTTAACCATCACCCAGTCTCCAGGCTCTTGTAGGTGCACTCTCAGGTCATCAGATGTAGGCTATACAGCTTTGACCTGTGCAAAGTGAGACGATAACGTTTTGTTAGGTGCATTCAATACTTGCTAATTGTTTCATCACTAATTACTTGGTCCTTAATAATTAGTTCCTTTGAACTACTAGTGGTCATAGGTATTCTCATAAGTATCTCATAAGGAGATAATTTAAAAGATAATTTATGTTTGCAAGTAGGTGTGCTACGGGTGGACATAAAAGCTACAGTGAGGGCCTCAGGCCATTTCATGCCAGTATCCTCACAAATGTTTTCAATTTTATTTTTAAGGGTGCCATTAACCACAGGGCCCCCATGCTAATCTATGCACTGACCAGAATTTAACACTAATTTTCCGATCACCCGCCTCAACATTCAAATCTCCCGCTAACTCTGTAGAAGGAGAAAAAGTACGACTTGTAGCAGAGAGTTGGCATGTCTGCATTGCATGTCTGAAGGTAGCAATACATATAAGTTTATTGTATCGATAATTTACATTTTTATTCCTGTGAGTGGTTGTGTAGGCAGGGCCCAGTGCACTGCTTTGCCCGGGGGCCTATAATGCTGTTAAGACGGGCCTGCCTAGGAATAAATTAATGTAATAATGTATTTGCCACTGTCTTAGTGTCAGCATGTAGACAGGGGTTGGCCTCAACCCATCCTGAGAAAGTACAAATCATAACCAATACATATTGGAAATACAAACTCCTGGGTAACTCAATAAAATCAATCTGTAGTTTAACATAAGGGCCCCATGGGCAAGGAGGATGATTTGTCTGAGAGGGCTTGATAGCTTTGCCTACGTTATATTGTCTGCAAATGGCACACTGGTCACATAAATCAGTTGCTGCCTTGGCAAGTCCTAGGGCCCAATGGGAAACAATGTAAATTATCCCTTCTCTGTTCAAATGCAATAAACCATGAGCCATGCGAACAATGTGCGGCATTAAAGATGATGGCAAAGCAGGGAGACCATTGGGCCCTGTCCAAACATTTTTGTCACCATAATTAGCCCCCTTTGATTCCCACCAATCATCTTAATTATGAGCTGATTGTTATAAAAATGCTGTAGATCAACAGGTAGGGAAGTGAGTTGTGGTGGAGGTGTTTCTGTGGCAATTAAAACATTGACGGTTAGGGCGCCATCAAGCGCAGCACTTTTAACTGCTTGATCTGCTGCAAAATTACCCTGGGAAATAGGGTCTTTAAGATTGGTGTGTAAAGTGACTTTAACAATAGCTATTGCTTGTGGTAAAAGTAAAGCCTGTAATAGGTCTTTAACAGAGATGGTATTTACAATGGGGAACCTGCAGAAATCCAGAGTTTTCTAAAGTGCTCCGAAATCATGACACACCCCAAAAGCGTATCTGGAATCAGTGTAAATATTGACAGTGTGTAAGAAAAAAGAAACACAACGCACGTTCTCATTGGGTTAATAAGTATTTAAAAGTGTACGAAAGTGATAAGAATTGCACATACAAAAGGGTTTAGTCAAATAAGCAGGGCATGTTTAAGGCACATGTTACCACTCAAGAATGCAGGTAGCTTGCTTCAGGAACTCCTCACAGACTGCAGACTCTGTTCCGGATAGAGGCGTCTCATCTGCTGCACTGTCCTGGTAAGTATTTTGTACTTCAAGCAATGTCCATGCACTGCACTGCACTGTCAGGCTCTGGCTGGCCTAGCCTAAAGTATGATAAACCAAGGCTGCTGATACCAGACAGGGAATGATGACGTCACTGAAGCACACTGTAGATCAGCGGCGGCCACCGCTATATTAGGCAGAGTCCCATGGGTTACCGAAGCAGGATCACTCTGACAGTTAGCACTCTGGGATAGTTTCAAAACAAATAGCAACAACGATCCTACATGTTTCGGAGACCAAACTACTTAGTCAGGGATAAACACTGTTGCAAAGATCATAGCATATAAACCCCATGTTGTCCGGCGATTGGTTAACACAAAGATTCAATCAAGCTATCCTAACACAGGGCACGTAGCTTTACACAGGTGTCTACTAACTACCACATCATTATACAGGCTGAAAATACCTACAGTTTAAAACTACATATATTCTTTATTATACATATACAATTAAAAATATTCAATGTTAAAAAATGCCATTAAATCGAACACTGAAACGAGAAAGCAGTGTTAGTAAAAAAAAATATATATATATATATATATATATATATATATATGGAACACACAATAGATGCCGCAATCAAATCACCCTTGTGTGATTAAATAATCAGTTAACCAGAGGTCAAGGTAAAAGGTAACCCTCTGGTGGTGCTACCGACCCAAAGGAATAATATGACTAAAAAGGAGGGAGAGTAGGATCAAAAAGGTGCACTCAAATGCTGAATTATGAAAAATAGAAATGGACTTTAAGAGTATAAAACTCTTTGTTAATAAAGTCCATTTCTATTTTTCATAATTCAGCATTTGAGTGCACCTTTTTGACATATATATATATATATATATATATATATATATATATACACACAAAAGGTCATAAGTTGCTTTGAAAGACCAAAATACAAAAAAACAATCAATAGAGATAAGTGAACCTGGGGATAGAAAAATCAAAAATAACTAAAAATATATAAATATATATGTGCACACATATGTTTATACTGTACATACACATTTACACATACACACATATAGACACTATTACGAAATAACTATTTCGCATTACCACAAGGAGGGTCTCATTCCTAGGGGCTTCCGAGTGAGTAATCAGCCTACCATTGGCCGGGGGGACCCCACTTTTTGCAAGAAGTGGATTGGTATCCTCAATAAATGTTCCTTCGATTTAATGATCCTTGTTATAGAACAGTCAAGTAAGGAATTGATCAATTGACCCTAGACACAGAAACGTCCACTAATTGGCTAGAAAAGATCCAAAACACTATTGATATTCACCGTGATAATCTGATTAAATACAAGAGAGAAAAACTTAAAGTGGTAAAAGCAGATTACACAGACAGACGCGTATATAGATGGTTGCTATGCATTAATGAACCCAAACAATCTAAGGGCAAACAAAGAAGGTTTTTTTCTAAACACAAAAAAACACCAGCCACTAGTGGCACTTGTAACACAAGTGACACTGATGCTTCTGATAGTCAGGATAACTTGGTAGCTGGGTCGTCCTCTTTTTTAGGACAAGAAAACCCCCCCCCCCCCACTCCCAAACCAGGCGCGTCAGGCGCAAAACAAGGAGGGGTGGATACAAGCACAAGACCTAGGGGGTGTAGTTTTTAACATGTCCAATTACATACTTCAACCATCTGAACTTAGTCTTTTGAATAAAGGATTATCGTTTATTCCCACCTTCAAACAAGATCCTTTTGATTGGGAAATTGATTTATATCGACTAAACAGGCAATTAAAACTAAAAGATTTTTTTTGTAAGACCCCTACCAATGTGGCTAATACTGATTCCATTGATTATGCTGGTAAATTTAAAACTCAAAGTGTTTTTGACCCCCAAACACATAACCATAGTATACATACATTTATGCATATGGTAGAATTAGATACTAGAGACCAACTTAAAAAATACAAAACTAGTTTCTCTAATCTCTCCAGGGAGGAACATGCAGCCATTAAATCTCTGAAAACAAACACAGAGATCATTATTAGATCAGCGGATAAGGGAGGGGGCGTGGTAGTTATGCCCTAAACTTATTACAAAAAAAAAATTGAGAACCAACTTGGGCTTAACGTACAATACAAATTGTTAACCATGGATCCAACAATAGGATATAAAAGGGAAATTGATGCCATTATCAATTTGGGCCTCACAAATGGATGGATCTCCGAGGAGACCAGTACATTTCTTACACAACCCTATCCCATCACTCCGGAGATATACATCTTACCGAAAATACATAAATCTATCACATCTCCACTAGGTAGGCCTATCATTTCGGCCAGGGGGTCATTAACTCATCCCCTCTCCCAATATGTAGATTTTTTTCTACAACCCATGGTAGACAAAATGAGTACTTATATTAAAGACACTACTGATTTTATTAACAAGTTAAGTACTTTCACTGATGTCTCTGATGAGACAATTTTGGCTACCATGGATGTTGCAAGCGTGTAATCTAATATTAACCATATTGATGGTATAAATGCAAGCAGGGAACATCTTTCAGAATGCGTTACATCTTGTGGTCCTCCCATAGAATTTTTGCTGCTATTAATGGATGTAATTTTACACAAAAATTACTTTAAATTCGAAAATAATTTTTATTTACAGCTCATGGGTACAGCGATGGGGTCTAACATGGATTCGTATGAACAGAAACATTTTTTTGGGAATCAGTTATATAGCCAACACATTGTTAGGTTGTTTCGTTACATTGATGACCTGTTTTTTCTCTGGTCAGGGTCAGAACAGGAGTTACTAGCCTTTGTTGACATGTTGAATAATATACCATCAACTATACGCTTTACATTGAATTTTAGTACAATAGCGGTATCTTTTCTGGACACAGTGGTCTATAAGACAAATGGGCATTTGGCGACAAGGATATATAAAAAAAATTACGGATAAAAACACGCTATTGCTAGCATCAAGTCACCATCCTGCAACGATGAAAAAAGGCTTACCCTTTTCACAGTTCTTAAGGATCATAAGAATAACAAGCGATCCCTCTAGACTTGAGATAGCTCTAGATGATATGAAAGATTCTTTTCTGGTACTACTGTAGGATACAGCAATGATGATGTGACTTTGGCACTACAAAAAGCAAAGAATATACAAAGATCCACTTTATTGAAACCACAACAAAAACAGGCATGCGATAACCGCTTTAACATCAAGAGCACATACACGACAGCATCTGGCTTTATTAAACGAAGCATTTTGCAGCACACCCATATTTTTGCTAAGGATAAACAAATTGGACAATCCTTTAAAGATCCGCCTTGCTTTTGTTATCGGAGAGGTCGCAACTTGGGAGATCTCCTTACTCAAGCTGATCCAAGTTCTAAATATGTGAAAAATCCATCCTGGCTAAGTAAACCTGTGGGTGTGTTTAAATGTCGGAGTTGTGTAAACTGCCAATCCATGGTGCTTGGAAAATCCTATCCACACCCCCATCATGGACATCGCATTATAATCAAGGAATTTTTAAACTGTGACTCTAAGTATGTGGTGTATTTCATCAGGTGCCCATGTGGCCTATATTACATAGGCAATACGATCCGCATGCTGAAGGAACGGCTGAGCCTACATCGATCTGCCATCAGGAAGGCTTTATCAGATGTTGACGACAAGGAGGATTTAACCCAGCAACCGGTGGCTCGTCACTTCAAGGAAATGAAGCATAGCCTAGCAACCCTTCGTTGCATGCCAATTGCACAGGTCAAGGCATCTCCCAGAGGAGGAGACCGGAACAGAGCATTATTGCAACTTGAAGCAAGAACCATTTTCAATTTGGACACATTGAGTCCTCGAGGGTTAAACGAGGAGTTCCAACTAAGTTGCTTCTTATAACCGATTTGTGAAGGTAGTGACTCATCTGCATTAGGTGACTTTTCATCCCCAGGATTGGAGTCTACAGGACACTTCAACATTTGCTGTTCTGACTGTTTATGTGCATATTATGCATTATCGTCTTACCTGTTACAGGATCAACAATGTGCATACTATATCTCAGCATGTTTTGGCAGCACCTTATCTGTTGATGGTTCATATGTATTTTGCCGTTATTTTTGACATATGCTCCTTGTACTTATACTACAGTTCCTTTGATCAATAGTGGCAAACATACTGAAGTCTGTGTCTATTTTTGGATTATATACCATTTTCATTAAGACTAACGGTTAGACCTATGATGTTCTTTTTTGCTTGACATTTGGCTGTATGGATAGCCAGTAAGCTCGTGCCAAATTATTATCTGATAAAGGTTAATTTAGGCATAGTCAAGAGCTACCTCCCCCTTCTTTTTGGTTATGTGAAGGCAATTATTAATAGATAGATTATGGGCCTGACATGGCAAAAGATTACTTTATGATACTTAAATCTCCATCAGAGATTTATATGGTTGTACATTAACCACATCTATTGTCTAAGCATGTTGCAGTAATGATTTGTGTACTTCATTTATTTATTTTTTATATATCTTGCCAGTATACATCAGCATGTATGTTCACATTTTTATGATGTTTTTTACTATCACTTTAGGTGTTTTTGTTCAGGTGCAGTATGTTTAGATCCAAGTGTTCCCTCATGTTGCTTAACATGCGCAGTTGGTTCTTAATGGAGATTTCCTTGCGTTTGATTAACCATAGATGCGTGTCAGATGCACGCAGTTAATCTAGAGCTATAGCAACAGTCCAGTTGCTGACAGGTACTCAAGGGGTTAAACAACATGGATGGGAGTAATGATTACTGTAAGTAGATTATTTCTTGCACCTGTACATTTAATGGGTTTTTAGGTATATATGTGTGTTCGTTCTCACTCTGTAAATCACATCACCTTGATAAAGGTCCCGTTTGAGGACCGAAACGTTGGAATGATGTCTTGTTGATTCAATACAATATTTTGATTACCATTTGGAGTGCTGCCTCTGATATTTCATCTTGATGCGGTATCGTATTGCCTAAATTATTTTATAGGATTTGCACCCAGTATTTTGTTGATTCGGATGGAGTATTGTATTGTATTGTATTGTATGTCTTTATTTATATAGCGCCATTAATGTACATAGCGCTTCACAGCAGTAATACATGTGGTAATCCAATAAATAACAGATAATATAAATAACAGATCATGGGAATAAGTGCTTTAGACATTAAGGAAGAGGAGTCCCTGCTCCGAGGAGCTTACAGTCTAATTGGTAGGTAGGGAGAACGTACAGAGACAGTAGGAGGGAGTTCTGGTAAGTGCATCTGCAGGGGGCCAAGATTTATGTGCCATGTGTTCAGAATATCCACAGTGCTATTCATATGCTTCGTTAAGCAAGTGTGTCTTAAGGTGGGTCTTAAAGGTGGATAGAGAGGGTGCTAGTCGGGTACTGAGGGGAAGGGCATTCCAGAGGTGAGGGGCAGTCAATGAAAAAGGTTTAAGGCGGGAGAGGGCTTTAGATACAAAGGGGGTAGAAATAAGACATCCTTGAGAAGAACGCAAGAGTCTGGATGGTGCATAACGAGAAATTAGGGCTGAGATGTAAGGAGGGGCAGAAGAGTGTAAAGCTTTAAAAGTGAGGAGAAGAATGGAGTGTGAGATGCGGGATTTGATCGGAAGCCAGGAGAGGGATTTCATGAGGGGAGATGCTGAGACAGATCTAGGAAAGAGTAGAGTGATTCTGGCAGCAGCGTTAAGGATAGATTGTAGGGGAGACAGGTGAGAGGCAGGAAGGCTGGACAGCAGGAGGTTACAGTAATCAAGACGGGAGAGAATGAGGGCCTGAGTCAGAGTTTTAGCAGTCGAGCAACAGAGGAAAGGGCATATCTTTGTTATATTGCGGAGGAAAAAGCGACAGGTTTTAGAAATGTTTTGAATGTGAGGGGCAAATGTGAGAGAGGAGTCGAGTGTGACCCCAAGGCAGCGTGCTTGGGCTACTGGGTGAATGATCGTAGTTCCAACAGTAATGTGGAAGGAGGTAGTAGGGCCAGGTTTGGGAGGAAGTATGAGGAGCTCTGTTTTAGCCATGTTGAGTTTAAGGCGGCGGAGGGCCATCCAGGATGATATAGCAGAGAGACATTCAGAAACTTTGGTTTGTACAGTAGGTGTAAGGTCGGGTGTTGAGAAATATATTTGTGTGTCGTCAGCATAGAGGTGATAATTAAACCCAAAAGATGTTATTAGGTCACCTAGAGAGAGTGTATACAGAGAAAAGAGAAGAGGTCCCAGGACAGAGCCCTGGGGTACCCCCACAGAGAGATCAATAGAGGAGGAGGAGGTATTAGCAGAAGAGACACTGAAAGTACGATGGTAGAGGTAGGATGAGATCCAGGATAGAGCTTTGTTCCGAATGCCAAGAGTATGGATAATGTGAAGGAGAAGAGGGTG
This sequence comes from Ascaphus truei, assembly GCF_040206685.1. Lineage (NCBI taxonomy): Eukaryota > Metazoa > Chordata > Amphibia > Anura > Ascaphidae > Ascaphus > Ascaphus truei. Next base: position 311,190,405 of record NC_134485.1, read on the forward strand.
GTCCACAGTGTCAAATGCTGCAGAGAGGTCGAGTAATATGAGCAGAGTGTAATGACCTCTGTCTTTGGCAGCATGGAGGTCGTCAGTTATTTTAGTGAGGGCTGTTTCCGTGGAGTGAGCATTACGGAAGCCAGATTGTAGAGGGTCTAGGAGAGAATAGGTGTTGAGAAAATGGAGCAAGCGAGCGAATACAAGACGTTCAAGGAGTTTAGAGGCAAAAGGCAGGAGGGAGACAGGCCGATAGTTAGAAAGACAGGTAGGGTCAAGCTTGCTGTTTTTGAGTAATGGTATGACTGTTGCATGTTTGAAGGAGGATGGAAAGGTTCCAGAGCAGAGGGAGGAGTTAAAAATGTGCGTCAGCGTAGGGATTATAGTAGGAGCAAGAGGTTTTAGGAGATGGGAGGGAATGGGGTCAAGAGGGCAAGTGGTAGAGGGAGAAGAGGCGATCAACAGCGACACATCCTCCTCTGAGACAGTGGAAAAAGAGTCAAGGAAGGCAGGAGGAGAGTTAGGAAGAAGTGTAGGATGGGAGGAAGAAACAGGGGGGTGTTCTGACGTATGGATTCCACCTTTTCCTTAAAATAGTCAGCAAAGTCCTGAGCAGACATGGAGGAAGGAGAGGCAGCTGAGGGTGGTTTGAGTAGAGTATCAAAGACAGAGAACAGTCGGCGTGGGTTAGACTTGTGCATGTTGATTAGTGAAGAAAAGTAGGCTTGTTTAGCTTGCGAGAGGGCAGAGTTGAAACAGGATAGCATAAATTTGTAGTGAAGGAAGTCTGCGAGAGTATGAGATTTCCTACAGAGGCATTCAGAGGAACGAGTGGAGGAACGCAGCATGCGCGTATGGGAATTTAACCAGGGTCTAGGGTTAAAAGGGCGAGTGCGGCAGAGAAAAAGCAGGGCATGTAGATCAAGAGAGGAGGACAAGGCAGAGTTGTAGTTCCTGACCAGTTTGTCAGGGTCTGTAGCAGAGCTTAGAGAGGAGAGGGAGGAGTGTAACGTGGATTCAAAGTCAGGTAAGTGAATAGAGCGCAGGTTTCTGCATAACCGGGGGGTAGATGGAGGTGGAGAAGGGGAGAAGCGAGATAGAGAGAATGAGATGAGGTGATGGTCAGAGAGAGGAAAAGGGGAAATGGAGAAATCAAAGAGAGAGAAGTTTTTAGTGAAAACCAGGTCTAAGTAGTTGCCATCCTTGTGGGTGCTGGCTGCAGTCCACTGTTGAAGGCCAAAAGAAGAGGTTAGAGAAAAAAAGCGGGAAGCCCAAGGGAGAGAGGGGTCATCAATGTGGCAATTGAAGTCCCCAAGGAGAAGAACAGGGGAGTCTGAGGAGAGGAAGAAAGAGAGCCAGGATTCAAAGTGAGAGAGAAAGGCAGAAGGGGGATGAGTAGAGGTAGGTGGGCGATACATGACCGCCACATGAACAGGGAGAGGAGAGAAGATCTGGACAGTGTGAACCCCAAAGGAGGGAAAGGCAAGAGAGGGGGGAATAGGAATAGTTCGGTAACGGCAGAGAGAGGAGAGCAGGAGCCCCACACCTCCACCCCTGCCATCAAGGCGCGGAGTGTGGGAGAAGGAAAGGCCACCATAAGAGAGGGCAGCTTCCAGAGCAGAGTCAGACTGAGTGAGCCAGGTCTCAGTTATAGCAAAGAGAAGCAGGGAGTGAGAGAGAAAGAAGTCATGCACAGAGAGGAACTTGTTAGAGAGGGAGCGAGCATTCCAAAGGGCACAGGAGAAAGGGAGAGAGGAGGGAGGGTGGCAGGGGATGGGTATGAGGTTGGAGGGGTTAACACCAGAAGGAGTAGAAGTTGTATGTGGGAGGCGAGGACGAGAGCAAGTAGAAATAAGGTAGGGACCAGGATTGGGAGAGATATCCCCAGAAGCAAGGAGTAGAAGCATGGATAGAAAGAGGATGTGTGAGGATGATTTATAGGGGTGTGTTTTAGTGCAGGGTGTATAGTTGTGTGGTGACAGAGGATGCAGGTAAGAAAGGAGTTCATGTGAACTGAGAAGTGGGGAAGAAAGGAGAGATGGAGATATATGAATAGAGTTAGAGACATAAGGAGACTGGTCGAAGGAAGTGCATAATTTGAAAATAAGTGCGGTTGCAGCAAATATAAAAAATAAAGGCGGCATCACAGCAATAGTTAAGTGTTGAGATGTGCAGTCTTAGATAGATGATATCCTCTTTTCCAACGTAGATCAAAAGCAGGAATCAGAAGCAGTAGGTGATGTCCACTTTTCCACTTCTTTTTGAACTTCCTTTTTAAACTTCATATTCTACTTGAAACATTTCTACTTACAATCATATCTGCTTGCAAGCATGGCTGCTAGCAGCAATGGCTGTTAGGAGTGCTTGTGGTTCTTTCAAACTGCTATATATATATATATATATATATATATATATATATATATATATATATGTAGCCATGCTGTAAAATGGCTGCAGTCATCTCTCCTGCTGACAGTAAGGCCTGGTAAGTTAAGGGCATGCCAGCAGTAATTATGGAGGTTTGCCCTCACACCCTGGTGAGGTGCCCTATGTATGGATGGGAGTGGTCACAGGCCCTGACTCCATGGTTAGTGATGTCAGAGTTGTGTCAGCCCCCAGAGGATACATAAGGCACAGCACTGATCAAAAGTTAGGAGTTCAGAAGTTGTTGCTAGGCTGTAGAGTAATTACGTTACAAGCGGCGGAACTATGAGACTGTGACCAGGGACCTGGCACAGGGTAGATATCCCTACGGGGATAGGGAGTCCCTAATCAAGGAGGAATATACCTTTCAGAGGGAAGCTGCTGGACAATCATGTGTGGCTAAATACACCCATTGTGGAGGGCGGCTAGCCACATCCAACAATAAAGATGTTCCTGTTGAAATATACTCTCGTGTGTAAGTGTGGAGTAATTGCACAGAGAGGAGCACCACAGAGGAGTTCCTCACCAGGACAATCCACAAGCTCAAGCTGGGATCCTGATGAGGTGGAGGCGCTGCACTGGATCTAGGTAGGACTCAAGCACACTACCTCAGCTGCCTGTCTGGGTTGGCAAATCCCCACACACCATCATGCGGGAGACTCAGGAGTCCTGTTGCCCACAGGTGCACCACCAGACATCACACTGTAATGGGGACTGGTTAGACCACAGGGGCCAATATGAGATTGGGTGGGTCAGGCCAGTCCAGAAAACCCGTTACATTTGGAGGCGCTGCTGAGATAGACCTGTCAACAGGACTGGCTTTTGCTAGGTCACTTGGAAACAGGGAGAGTGTCTGCTGCCACTTTGTGCTGCGTTGGGACGGACCTAGGGGTAGTCAGGGGGCTGGTGGAGTTTGTCAGTTCGCAGGGATGACCTGGGGCCTGAAAGGAGTTGGGGGTTTGGAGCCAGGCTATAGCTGTCCTAGTCACCTTGAGGTAGTGCTAGTTGGTAGGATGCCTAAAGGGATAGCCTGTTAACGTGGTCAGGAATCCTGGAGAGGGTCTGCGCTAGGCTAACCAAGATAGGTAGACGCCCCAGTACTGCATGGAAGCCCCAGAGTACTCTAGCACATTCCAGACCACTTACTGTAGGGAGCACAGACTGGGAGGAAGGAGATACAGCAGACACTGAGAGAGTGAGACTAGCCTGAAGTAGTGCATACACGAGTCCAGCCTACATTAGGTACACATGGTGGTGCATCAGGGAAATCTTTATTGTGCCGGTGTGGTGGCTGCCCCGCAGAGAGGAGCCCCATGTACAATACTATTAAGTACAGCGAGAAAATGGCGACCGCAAGAATGGAGGATCCGCGCGGTGCGGATAGTCCAAATTGGTGACCGGAGGCTGATGGGGAGAGCACACCTGGCGTGCGCCCCACTGAAGAACAAGCTGTTATCGACATGTCTGTCATGAGCCTGCTATGGAGTGGAGTGAGAGCCGTGGCCGCCCCGTTTTGGTCCTGCATAGGGCACCGAGGCGCTACCCTGGAGGACTGTGTTGAGGACATTGTTATAACAGGAGGAGAACTCAGTGAGAGTAACTGTCAGTCGACTTGCAAACAGATGAACGCTACCTCATTCATTGATCAGACTGACAGAGTGACCCAAAATGGTGGCTCCCGCTTCCCTGGGAGACCGCGTGGGCCGATTGCAGACAATTCTGCAGATGCAAAAATTGCAAGGAATTGGCCAGAAGCGGCGCCAACAGGAGAGCCCCGCCGGCAAGGGGGGTACGGCGCGAAAGCTGCGACCGCGCCTTAATGGACAGTAACTCACTCAGCCCCAGTGTTGAGTCAACCGATTAGTCTATGGGACCCTCCCCTAATATCAACCAGGGGGAGTGGTTTCCAACTTAGCCCCTTGGGTATGAATCCCATGGGCCCAGGAGCTGGTGCGCTAACGGCACAATTACCAGAAGTAGTTCCGGCAGCTGAAATTGTGTGCAAAAAGGAAGGATACTTTGCACACAAGGCAGCTGAAAGAAAACGGCTGGAATTGGCGGCAAAAGAGGAACCCCACCCTGTTGGGGATAAGGGCGCGAAAGCTGTGGCCGCGCCCTCTAGGACTGAAAGAGGTGCGGCCTCAATTAAGGGACATCCTATCCCATTGTGGGACCCGCCCATAATCGCTACTCTTGGGGGCGGATTTCAATTGTGCCAGATGAGGGCGGAGCTGAACCAAGGAGTGGCTGACCATCCAACCCCTGTTGGTCACTCACGCGGAACCAGCTTCCAGAACAGACCATTGTTAAAAGTGGCTCCCACCAGGACAATGGCCTGCTCCCCAGACGTGAACCGGATGGTGTCTACTCAGCCCTACGCAGTACCAGGGGGGTACTGGTGATACGCGTAGGGGACGCAGAGACAGTGGTGGGCCTCTGCCTGCAATGCCGACTGCCCGGCGGTACCATGGGCACCGCGGCGCGCTGTCCCCAGTGTGGAACACAATACCTGTGGCCTATGCCCACATTTGTGCCCATCCAGACCAATGACCCCACGGGGGATACGGCTAGGCTGTCCGCCGAGTCCCCCAGTGTACTGTGGACCAAGGGTGCCGATCCCGAAGAGCATGAAGCGATCGGTCAGGCAGCTGACTGGGAAAAGAGAAGGCGGTCACCGCGCTCGGCGACCCCAAGTACCCTTAGTGCGGATCCCTCAGACGAGGGACCCAAAGAACCAGTACCCTGGTCTGGCTGGTGGCGGTGACCTGTGGAGGGATTGGAGTAAAGAGGCCACTTACCGGGAGTGACAGCGGAAGGAGTCGAGTGTCACCGGTGGAGTGGAGACCGGAGAGGCGGAGCCCATCCATTCCGGGGACCGGCGGGTCCAATGGCAACGGGCGATCCACGCCCACCCTGCGGACTGGTAAGAATAGTCCCTGTTCTTGCCAGACTCCAGTGCCGCCGCTAGAGGAGGTAAGGCCGTGCCAGGCCAGGACGGCGCACGTGGGCGCAGGCGGACTTCCGGATATAATCATAGAGGAAGAGATCCCGCATGGGGGTCCATCCCAAGATGGCGGCGTATCCGAATCCAGCGATGACGGCGTTTCCGGCGGAGGTGGCGGAACAAGCGGAAGTCGAGGACACGCGTCTCAGCGATCGGGCAGTGGTTCCCGATCGACTAAAAAGACCCGGAGCAAGCGGCGGACAGACAAGGGTGAGACGCAGCCGGCGGTACCACTACCCAGTGGTACGGGACAGCCTGATGACGGCGAGCGGGTCGGAACCCCGCGGCTGCCAACTGCATACCCCTATGCCCAACCCCACGCCCTAGATAATGCCCCTGCCCCAGTCACCTGTTCCCGGGGATCCTCGTCCAGTTTGGGGGTGTCGGAAGGGTCCTTGGGGGTTGGTGAGAACCGGACTGGGGAGAGACTGGGCAGCTTTGCCTCCGAGGGTGGTTCAAGAGGTGGAGGACAATTGGGACAAGTGTCAAAGTCCCGCTGGGTGCCTGAAGAGGCTGATGTACAGTCTGAGGAGGTGCCAAAACACGAACGATGGGGTATGCTCCTGGGGGGGTATAGATGAGGGAGTCTGGGCCCGAGAGGCCGAGGGAGACCCGTTGGTGGGCGCCCTTATTTGAGGGGTATGTGGGGTGGATGGACCGCACGCGGTTCTTACTAGAGAAAGATGATATAGTGGATTACTGGTGGGCAAAAGGGGAGTTCACGCCCGCTGAGAGAAAGAAGGAGTTGCAATTTAGGTGGTTGCTGATAGGCCGGAATGAGATCGAACCAATGGGTCCTGATATACTGTCAGACCCTGTGGACCCAGATGAGCCCTTGTCCTGGGTATTACCAGGGAGAGCGGGGAACGCCAATCTAACAAGGTGTAGTCGGGCTGAAAGGGCAATCACCGCAAAATATAAGTACTCCCATGGATTGGAGTACCCGTACGTCCCAGAACCCCTCATGCAGGAGATTGAGGATAACAGGGACCAGTGGTTAAGGGAGACCATAGAAGAATATATGGTCAACAAGGGGGGTGCCATTACTGGCAGTAAGGCAGAGGAGCGGATTGAGCACCTGATAAGGGTATGGAGTATCGGGCGAAGTGTGTATAAGCACAAAGTGATGTACCGGCCTGAGAGGGGTCTGCCGCGCAGTTACAGCGTGACTGTACTGGACATGGGGGGTCGGGAGGTTAAGAAACTCGATCCCCGGCACTATTATAAGGGGGTACTGGGTAGCATTGCGCGAGTTCGTGGCTGCTGGACAGGGCGTGCTTGGCGCAATGTGATTTGTTATTTCATGAATCTAAAGTTGATTAATAAAAATGTGTGTGTTCCATTTTACAGTGCTTCCTGAAGAAAGGTACTTCAAATTTAGGTCCCAGCTGGGGACGGTGGGATTCACCAGGGGGAGAATGTAGCCATGCTGTAAAATGGCTGCAGTCATCTCTCCTGCTGACAGTAAGGCCTGGTAAGTTATGGGCATGCCAGCAGTAATTATGGAGGTTTGCCCTCACACCTTGGTGAGGTGCCCTATGTATGGATGGGACCTCCATGGTTAGTGATGTCAGAGTTGTGTCAGCCCCCAGAGGATACATAAGGCACAGCACTGATCAAAAGTTAGGAGTTCAGAAGTTGTTGCTAGGCTGTAGAGTAATTACGTTACAAGCGGCGGAACTATGAGACTGTGACCAGGGACCTGGCACAGGGTAGATATCCCTACGGGGATTGGGAGTCCCTAATCAAGGAGGAATATACCTTTCAGAGGGAAGCTGCTGGACAATCATGTGTGGCTAAATAACCAATTGTGGAGGGCGGCTACCCACATCCAACAATAAAGATGTTCCTGTTGAAATATACTCTCGTGTGTAAGTGTGGAGTAATTGCACAGAGAGGAGCACCACAGAAGAGATCCTCACCAGGACCATCCACAAGCTCAAGCTGGGATCCTGATGAGGTGGAGGCGCTGCACTGGATCTAGGTAGGACTCAAGCACACTACCTCAGCTGCCTGTCTGGGTTGGCAAATCCCCACACACCATCATGCGGGAGACTCAGGAGTCCTGTTGCCCACAGGTGCACCACCAGACATCACACTGTAATGGGGACTGGTTAGACCACAGGGGCCAATATGAGATTGGGTGGGTCAGGCCAGTCCAGAAAACCCGTTACATATATATATATATATATATATATATATATATTACACACACAAAAGGTCTTAAGTTGCTTTGAAAGACCAAAATACAAATAAACAATCAATAGACATAAGTGAACCTGGGGATAGAAAAATCAAAAGTAACTAAAAATATATAAATATATATGTGCACACATATGTTTATACTGTACATACACATTTACACATACACACATATAGGCAAAACCAATGTATAAGGAATGAACACTATCAAAAAATTAAAAATACACAGCCCTAATAAGTTTTAAAATTATAAATATGAAATAAACGAGTTCTCAGATATACACCTATAGTATAATCATATCGAATCTCACTGAAAGATTCAGTTGATAAACAAAAATAAAAAATTATTGATGAATTTGTCAAATAATTGATCTGACTGCAATTTAAAATCTGAATCAAGACCATCATGTCATGGCTGGTTTCTAATTTAAAATATATCACCAGAGTGATTCAAGTGTAATGAGATATACAGTAAGGGTATTCAAGTGGTGCATCCTATCAGACGAGGGGGTGATAGTTTGAAGGCTTCATCTAAACAGAGTCTTTTATTTTTTATTTATCAACTCAAGACTTTGGCTCCTAGGGGCCTAAACGAGTAGCTTGATGTGTGGTCATTATATTAGGTTATATGCATTATTATTTAATGTAATTAACCATTTAATTTCTGACCAATATTGACTTTTGACCCATTTTTTTTTTGTTTGTTTATCAACTGAATCTTTCAGTGAGATTCGATATGATTATACTATAGGTGTATATCTGAGAACTCATTTATTTCATATTGATCATTTTAAAAATTATTAGGTCTGTGTATTTTTAATTTTTTGATAGTGTTCATTCCTTATCCATTGGTTTTGCCTATATGTGTGTATGTGTAAATGTGTATGTATATACATATGTGTGTGCATATATATTTATATATTTTTAGTTATTTTTGTATTCCCAGGTTCACTTATTTCTATTGATTGGTTTTCAGTATCTTTGTCTTTTCAAGCAACTTTAGATCTTTTGAGTCTGTAATATATATATTTTTTACTAACACTGCTTTCTCGTTTCAGTGTTCGATTTCATGGCATTTTTAAACATTGAATATTGTTAATTGTATATGTAGTTTTAAGCTGTAGTAATGGAGGTAGGTGGCACCTCCCCCCAGAGCTCACTCCTCCTCACCTTTTTAACTTGGGAGGTCTTTTCAATTTGCTGCAAGAACAGGACCTAGTATGGTTCTTTCCCCTCATACAGAGGTAAAAGGAAGGGTTCACAGTGTAGTGTAGGACCTACATTATTGGTTATACCTTGACGTTTGGTATGCAGGCTTATAACGCTTTGGACAAAGGGTTTAACTAAATAACCAAGTAATTATTATTATTTTTGAAGTATTTGAACTTTGTACTTATTAGCATATATGTTTTGTCAATTTGATGTAGCATTGAGCACCCCTGTCTTTTGTTGTATACTGTACATCTACATATTGTATCAATGTCGAGCCGCTAGGCAGCACTAAGTCTTGTAAGGGTGAGGCTCAGAAAGCCACGCCGCCGTCAGCGTGCTCTCCACTCACCTCCACCGCCACAGGCTCCTCCGCGCTGCTCGCTCCCGCCTACTACCACGCCGGGCAACCACTGTTGCACTGGCGCGCGTGCACCTGCGCCATTTCTAAATAACGCCGATCACTGGCAGCGCACACGGACACGCGCATGCATGCGCGGAGCGCATATGGACGTGCGCAGACACTTTAGCTGAAGGTCCACCTCCCCACTCCCAGCTCTTCCCTCTGCACCTGAACCCTGGCCTACCACAGCCATGACCTTGCACACACTTCCACGCTGCAGGGTTCTCATTGGGCGCTCTCCCCTACTTATGCTTAGCTGCCCCACTGGCAAATTGGCTGAGCATATAACCAATTCCATTGTACTTACCTCTTCTCTGCCTCTACACTCCTGCTTTGTCTTGCTGTTCCTTATTCTGTGTACTGAACTGGCTTTCCAAGATGATCCATACCTCTTCAGACCTGACCTCGGCATTCAGACAAACAACCATTCTACTCTCTCCAAACCTGACCTCGGCAACCGGACAACGACGACTCTACCATCTCCAAACCCGAACAAGCCTAATAGTACCTGCAATATTCCGCACCTCTCCTACTTTGACCCTAGCAAGTATATCGACCATCCACAACTCTCCAACTCCGACCAGGCTACCCCGACCAAATCTACAAACCAGACGCGCCCTCATTGCTGTGGGTGGTGTTATATCCTTTCCCACCTCAGCTCCGTTGTCCCGCCTTGTTTGTGGTGAGCACAGCGTGAAAGTAAGTCCTGCTGCAAGACTTTAGAAAAAATAGCTGGGCTCTCAGTGTAACTCTGTGGAATGCGCATCCATTCGCGTCAATGTATATATCCATGTGTACTATCAGCATGCAAACAGACACGAAATAATGCAGCAGATAGGTCTGCAACCGAGAGAGAGAGGCAGCATCGTGGAGTAGGGATGATAAAATAGTAGGTGAAGTGCAGACAAAATACCGGGCGTTTACCTTAGGATATTAGTACAGGGTAGAGAATACAGTAAAATACTTATTCCAAAACCAATGTATGTAGTCTTTCACAGTGGTATCCGTAACTTGCGGTGAGTTCCTCTGCTCGACCCCACAGAGGGGTATCCAAACCCTCAGGGTATACGAGAACGAAGAGAGAAAAAAAGGGGGAGCAAAGGATTAGAGGAGATTGACCTATATTACCAGTACTGAGATGACTTCATGGCATATCTAGCTGTTCAATAAAGGTGTGGTGATGAAATGACAGTAGTTTGTAGTCAAATACTCACACGGCCCTATGTGAGCACATATGTGTAAAGGTATCTTGCTTCTGGTAGCTACTTCTTAGCCCAAAAAACTGATAATGTTCAGATGGAGATGAGGGGGGGGGGGTTAGAATGATACTCATAAATTACTTACACGGCCATGTGTAAGCTCAATCCTGGGAGAGAATAATATGAGGTGCCTCTGGTGGACCCGTCCGTGGTACTTCCCGTGGCACCGTGTATTCAGCTGCTAGCGGGCAGAGTATTGGGTGGCGGTTCCCCTTCCCTCACATGTTCCAATCCTCCCCCCTCCCCAATTCAGGAAACGGGGATGTGTGGGGTGAAATGATAGCAGGGCGTCAGTGACAGTCTTTAGTCAAAATAGAAGTTTTATTAAACATACAAATAGAAAAAAAAAACTCACAAAGTGATGTTTAAAAAACCCCGTGGCACCCCTATCGGCGTGGCAGCAGGTCGCCTTCCAGCTGCGCTGTCTTCCGCGTCCGGAATCAGAAGTGATGGGAACTTCTGACGCGGCTGTGACTGCAGTCTGCTTCCACTTGCTACTGAGGCCTCCAATGTCCAAAAAGATGTGATGAATTAGAGCAACGCGTTTCGCCGTTCTGGACGGCTTCCTCAGGCTCAAAATGTAAAATGGTGGGGGTCTTCTTAACTTATATAGACCCATAATCATATATATTGGTTAAACATGGTCACTTAATTGTTATCTTCATTAAAGGGATATACCCCCATTGTGGTTTTGGTGTCTAATTTATATGCAGGGGGGCTGCAGTAGATTGTAGAAAACATTATGGGAAACATTAAAAATGGAGACTTGCTAACTTGATCAAACGTAGTAATATGATACAACAATGGTTATAGATGAAATTAATGCAAATATAAAATACTCTTTAAAGCATCCTAACAATCACTAAAAAATATATAATATATATATATATATTCTCTAAATAAAATTCTAGTACATTCTTCTTTCACAGGTTAAAGTTCAAATACATTACACATTTTATTACATTACAGTATAACTTAAAAAATGCATATAACTATTATGGTAAAAATAAAACAAAATAATATCAATTTTACAGCGAAGTTTAAAATAATGATAATTATGTTAAAATACCCATACTGTTCAATATATCTTTAAAACATGTGTAACTATTATGTTAAAAGTTTAATTGAGATGATATATATAAATAAACCTAAAAAATTTAAAAATAATGGTGCTTATGTTCAAACTCATATTTTTCACTTTAGATGAATATAGACCTGCATTTAGTTGCCAATGCAATTTATACACAGTAGATGGTTATCCGTGTATCTATAATCAAAAAAACAGGGTTAGGTTGGTCAAAACGCAATGTATCTTGTGTCTTGTTCCCCCAATCAACCCCTATATTTTGGTAAGTAAATCAAGTAAGTGACAGGGGAAGCAAAGGGAAGGGGGAGGGGGGTGGGGGGGGGGAAGGGACCGTGAGGGGGGGGGGGCAGGTTTCCGAAAAAGATGGTCATCTCCATCCGAACATTATCAGTTTTTTGGGCTAAGAAGTAGCTACCAGAAGCAAGATACCTTTACACATATGTGCTCACATAGGGCCGTGTGAGTATTTGACTACAAACTACTGTCATTTCATCACCACACCTTTATTGAACAGCTAGATATGCCATGAAGTCATCTCAGTACTGGTATGATAAAATAGTAGTCAGATTTGTCACAACAGGAAAAATAGGTTCCATTATCCTATTCAATGCCCTGAGATCCTACACAAACCTGTATATTGGAAGACCAGACCCTGTTTTTTTTTTTACGGGAAGAATGGGGTGTACAAGGGCTGTACAAGGGTGTACAAGGGCTGTAGGAAGGAATTAAAGCCCATTAGCCAATAATTCTTTAATTACAGGTCTGATAACTTTAATGGATTCCCCACTCAAAGGATATTGAGGAATCTTTGGGATTTTAAAATTAGTTTTGAGAGTGACATGTACTGGTTCAGCAGATAATATTAACCCTACTGTACTTCTGTGGATTCTGTAGCCCACAAAGTATCAGGCAACAATTCTAAAAAGGGCTCCACCTGCTGTGCCATTATGGTAATGTCCTCTACAAGGAGTGTGAAGGAAAGAAATTCTTCAGCGTAATTTTGTGAATCATGGGGAGCCTCTAGGTAAACTCCGTCCGGAGTACAAAAAATAGTACAATCCATTTTGCACAGCAGATCTTTACCCAAAAGATTAACAGGGCAGGTAGGACGCATGTGGAATGAATGTTCGTCAGCAATAGGGCCAAGTGTAACAGTCATAGTTTGAGATTCAGGGTGTGAAATTGTTTTATTCCCTACTCCTCTGACAAGAATTGGTTTCTGTTGGCTTTTTGGATAATATTTAGAAGCCTTATATGACAATGTTGACCGTGATGCTCCCGTATCTATTAAAAATGTTTCTGGCATCCCATAAATTATACAGGTCCCTCATCATTTACAGGGAATAAAGGTATCTCTTTCATATCACTGTCTGCATCTAGTCATTGGTCTTCACTGTACAAATTCGGGTTATAGGGACGATTATCCCGATATGCCTGGTCACTGTTTCCTTGGTAATTGTCTCCAGGAGGCATCCTATTCTGGTTTTCCCTATTATCCCTCCCTTCCCTTCTATCGTCTCGTCTGTCATCTCTGTGTGGAATTCTACAATTCCTGGCTAAGTGCCCTGGTTTCCCACAATTGTAACACGTCCATTCTTGGTCTTGGTACCTATCATTGGATCTATTCTGAGAATAAAACACAAACTGTGTCTTGTGAATTAAATTCTCTGAGCTTGAACCAATTTAACACTCTCTTTTGCCGCTTTGTCTTCCTGATTTTTTTCTTTGCTTCCTTACTGCGCTGCATATGTTCTGCCACAGTCACAACTTATGCAAGAGTATTATGTTCCCAGTCAATACATACAGTCTGTACCTTTGTCCCTATGTCTTTATGTAATACTTTTATTAAAGCCGCCACTACAAGTGGTCTTGCGTTAATTTCTACTCCTTCAATGCCTCCATAAGCCTTGATCATTTTCAATAATTTATCAGCAAATTCACTTAATGTTTCTTCCCTATTTTGTTTTGTTGTGTTAATTTTCGTCCAGTCAATTGTCAATGTAAATGCCGCAATAATTACAGTTTTACCACTTGCATACCATATTCCTAAATTCCCCTGGACTTTTGTTTCTAAGACAATCTCCCATGGGGTTGTACCTATTCAAGCCACTAATTCTATCTGTCTAGCATTATAGGCAGTTATACATTTAGTTTGGTCTGTAGATGTCATAATTTCTCTAAACAAATGTTATATATCTGCAACAGTCGGATTGTATGCTATGATGATACCATCCAAAGCCTCATTAAAACCCACAGGATCCTCAGAAACTTTTGGGAACTGCTGCTTTAATAACACCAACTCAGATGATGCCCAAGGGGCATGTATAATTCTGGGCACTCCATCATCAGTTACTGCACCTATCTCATGCAATGGAAGAACAGTTTGACTTTTGTTTTTTTAGTATCAGGATGAGGCCATAAGGGCATATCATCCAGTTCCAATTTTCTGGGGTCAAATTGCTTATTCCGCAAACTTTGACTTTTCTTTGTCTCTGAGACAATATGTCCTGATAATTGGGAAAATAAGTCTGATACATCCAAAAAAAATTAAGAACATTTTAAAGGTTTGATACCTTCCTCCTCACTTTCATCCTGACTCTCAGTCCCATTCTCTGTTTTATGACCAAATTCCAGAAGGTTTAAGAATTTTTGGGTACCCTCTGTAATTATTTTGCTATTAGATCTGGTTCCTCCTGTATCTGGATTTTGTACGGGGGTAACAGGGATAGTATGTGTCGCCTGACTTGGAAATGGTATCAAGGGAGGCATTACAAGAGGCATTGCCTGAGGAGGCTGTTGCGGGTGTAGCCCTGTTTCCTATCGAACACAGACCACTACCATGTGCTATATAACCTGTAGGCTCACAGGGCCTAAGCCTCTGCCACGGAGAGCCTGGGGTGCTTATAATACTTATGCCTTGGTGCAGCGCCTCCACCTGCGATAGCTTCCGCCCTAGGGGAAGTGGGTCTTCGCAGGAACTTATGTAAATGAACACACACACGCACAGCAATACCGTAACCAATATGTTTTACTTATAGCAACCAGCAACACAATCACAGGTGCCCCTCTCTAGAGGAGACACTACTACCAGCGTCCTTGAACGCTCACTCTCCCTCTCCCTCCACCGGGTGATCCCACCCCATGTCCAGCTCCCTCTTGGAATACGTTCCCCACCCCCCCTTCAAGTGAGTCAGTGGATGTATAAGTGTGTGACTGCGCAGCCACCGTGTCCCGGAGTGAGAATGGTACCGTTGGTGCACTTGACGTTTACCTGGCGGGCACTCCTGTACCCGGTTCTGCAACTATCTTCACAAAGGATCGCGAGGGCGTAGATGACGTCACCCGTAGGTGTCCGGGGCGATCCCACCCAGACACGCTGCGACTTGGTAGCGGGGCCTGGTCCCAGGCCTCCCGCGGATTTAGAACTGTCCTGGTATGACTCGTAGCACAGTAAGGGGATCCGGAACCTGACTATGGCCAGTCCCTAGCTCCGCTGCACGCTACTGGGGCTCAGGGTCTAACTGCGCCTGGGGCATGCGGCCTAGGTAGGGGCGGCAGCCTCCCTACACCGGAGCTCCTTCTCCTTCCTCCAACAGCTAGCTCTGACTACTCGTGCGCCCCTCCACTTCCTTTTCCTCCCTCATCTCGTACCTGATTGGTTCTGGCGCGTCACGGGGGAAACGCGGGGGCTGCTGGGACCCTTAGTCCCCTAACTCCCCTCCTCCCCTAGCTCTCCTCCTTCGTGGGCTTTTGTCCCTGCCCTGTGCATGCGCAACCTCCGGCCGGACCAATTCTGCGCTGGCGCCAACCTAACATGGCGGCTCCCTCTTGCGCAGAACCTTCGTTATCGGAGCGTTCCCTAGGTGCACCTCCCCCACCCCCACAACCAATTGGGGGGGGGAAACGGGGTCCCGGCTACATCCCCCCTCCTGTGGTTTCCAACGACCATGCTTGGACAATACCTTTGAACTGGTACAACATTTATATAATGAAAAATTGCATAACACACGACATATCACTCTCTTAAATCAGATTGCACATTTCGCTAAACATCACAATTACTGATTGCACGCGGCTGCGGGCCCACTGCTGAGTGGGGTGCCCCAAACTGATCATGGCCATCCTCATGGGAGGTTGCCCGTTCCTTTGGCTTTGCCTTAACGATTGTTCGGTCACTCCCTTGGGGAAGTGACTATTTTGGTCTTGAATCTCGAGTTCTTCCCTTGAGGGGGTTACAGTCTCTAAATTATCCCGACTTTTCCGGAGCCACCCCCTGGGGTGAATGCTCCCCGTGCCCTTTCCCCATAGCTCCGTCAGGAGGTATGCTCTGTTGAGGGCCCCTTTGAGAGGTTCCCTCTTGTGGATCTTCCTGAATGGTTGAGTTCCCTGGCATGTCGTCTTCCAATGTCCCTTCCCCATCCAACGAGGATGCAGGCCACTCCAAATCCCCCTCTTCCACTCGGGGAATAGGGAGCAAATGATTCCGGTGCCATGTCTTCACCCGACCCTCCGAGTCCTTGATGCGGTAGACCGGAAGGCCGGGCATTTGTGAGGCTACCTCGTACACTCCCTCCCTCCATCAGTCAGCCAATTTATGTTTTCCTGGCACTCCCAGGTTACGGAGGAGTACAGCGTCACAGGGTTTAATGTCTCTGTGTTTCATTTTGTGATCGTACCGCCGTTTATTCCCGGCGTTCAGTTTTTCAGTAGATTTCTCAGCTTGTAAGTAGGCCCGCTGCAGATTCTCTTGCAATCGCTGTACATATCGGAAATGAGTAGTGTTCTGTACCCCATCGGTGGAGACTCTCAATCGTATATCCACCGGCAGTCGCGCTTCTCGTCCAAACATGAGGAAGTCCGGAGAGAATCCCGTGGAGTCATGTCGCGTGCAATTGTAGGCATGCACTAGCGTTTCCATGTGTCGACTCCATTCAGTCTTTTCCACCACCGTTAAGGTGCCTAGCATGTCCAGTAACGTGCGATTGAACCGTTCCGGCAATGCATCCCCTTCGGGGTGGTAGGGGGTAGTTCAAGACTTAGTGATGTGCAAGATTTTCAGCAGTTCTTTAATTAAGTTGCTTTCAAAGTCTCTTCCCTGATCGGAATGAAGTCATTGAGGGAGCCCGTAATGCATAAAGTACTTTTCCCAGAGCACCTTGGCCATCGTAATGGCTTTCTGATGTTTGGTCGGGAAGGCCTGGGTGTAGCGAGTATAATGATCCGTGATGGCCAGCACATTGCCTATGCCGAAGTCCATACACACTAAGTCCATGGGCCCTGTGCTTTTTAAGTGGCCCATTGGGGCAGCCCTGGTGGGCAATGTCTTTCGCTGAATACACCGCACACACCGTCGACAGTGATGCTCTACTGCTTCTCTCATTTTGGGACAGAAAAATCGATCTCTCACTAGACCGAAAGTCTTGTCAACTCCCAAATTACCATGTTCATCGTGTAGAGCCCTCAGTACCAAGTACTGTAGTCTTTTGGGTAGTACTAGTTGTCTCCTATTTGGGTGGTTATGATACTCTACCACTCTGTACAGCAGATTGTCTCTTAGTTCGAACTTGTCGGCTTCCCGCATTAGTATACCTCCTACATCCCCCGGAGCTTGTCTGAGGAGGGCCGGGCGATTTTGCCGGATAGCATAGTGAATGGCCCCTGCGACTGGGTCTTGCTCTTGGTAGCATACCATATCTTTCCAGGCTATGATCTTGTCTGGAGTAACGTGCATGCCACTGGGATCTCGATAAGCCTCCGGTATAGCGTTGGATGTGCACTCTAGAGAGTCAGCCACCCTTAATTCTGAGAATACCACTTGATCATTGACTATGGCAGCGGTACCACATAGCGCTCTTAGTCCGGGTCCCGGGATTTCTTCCCATTGGCCTTCAATGGGGGTAGTGGCCAGCCCTGGTCGCCTAGACAGGGCGTCAGCTCCAATGTTTAAGGGCCCGGGCTTATATTTCAGGGTGAAATTGTAATTGAACAGGGCAGCCAACCAGCGATGGCCGGCTACGTCGAGTTTGGCTGAGGTCATAATATAGGTAAGTGGATAGTTGTCGGTCTGCACCTCGAATGACACACCATATAAATAATCACGAAGCTTGTCGACAATGGCCCACTCGAGGGCCAAGAATTCCAGTTTGTGCACGGGGTAGTTCTGTTCACTGACAGTAAGGCTGCGGCTGATATAAGCTACTGGTCGTAGTCCCTCTGGATATTTTTGATGTAACACCGCCCCTAGCCCATGCAGACTAGCATCCACGTATTGTATTGTATGTCTTTATTTATATAGCGCCATTAATGTACATAGCGCTTCACAGTAGTAATACATGTGGTAATCGAATAAATAACAGATAATATAAATAACAGATCATGGGAATAAGTGCTTTAGACAAACATAACATTAAGGAAGAGGAGTCCCTGCCCCGAGGAGCTTACAATCTTACACGTATCTCACGTGTAAGATATATGGTTGTTTGGGATTTGCATAGGCCAACACGGGAGCCGCGGTTAAACTCTGTTTTAGGTTCTGGAAGGCTTGTTCGCACTCTGTCGTCCATTTGTCCCCGAAGGGTTGTCGGGCAGGCGTAGCCTTACAGCTGGTGTCTTCCGGATATATCTTGAGGAGGCCGTTGAGGGCTTTGGCCCGTCGGCAGTACCCTTCCACAAACCTGCGATAATATCCACAGAACCCCAGGAACGATCGCAACTCCCCTACATTGTCAGGTCGGGGCCAGTTGACGACAGCTTCTATTTTGGCTGGGTCCGTAGTGATTCCCTCAGCGGACACTATGTGTCCCACGTAAGTCACCGATGTTCGGCAGAAATGGCATTTATATAAAGAGAGCTTAAGTCCTTCTTGAGCTAATCGGTCAAGTACCTTAGGGAGTCGAGCCTCATGTTCCTCCAAGGTTTTCCCGAAGACTATGATGTCATCCAAATACACGAGACATTCTCGGGGGTTCATGTCCCCTAAAGTCTTCTCCATTAGCCGCTGGAAAATGGCGGGGGCACCACATATGCCTTGGGGCATACGGGTGAATTGGTAGAACCCCAAGGGGCAAATGAACGCCGTTTTCTCTTGGTCCTCATGACTCATAGGCACCTGATAGTAACCGGACGGTAGGTCCAACACACTGAACCATTTGCTTCCATTTGCTTCCAGGATTTCTTCTATGCGGGGAAGATTGTACTGGTCCGGTACGGTTCGATTGTTGAGGGTCCGGTAGTCTACACATAACCTCACCGTCCCATTCTTCTTTCGCACTACCCCGATGGGTGAGGCGTAAGGGCTTCGTGACTCTGTAACAATTCCGGCTTCTTCCATCTCATGGAGGGCCGCGCGTACATCTTCCACATCCCTTTGGGCGAGCCGACGGGCACGTTCCCTGAAAGGCTTGGTATCAGTCATCCGAATGGTGTGTTGGGCGTGTCGGCTACACCCCACATCCATCTCTCCGGTAGAGAATAATGGTCGTCTCTCCTCCAGCTGTACTTGCAGCCACTCCTTCCAGGTATCCGACAGTCCGGACGACCCGATGTCGAAGTCTAGCGGCGCTCCGTGATCTTCCACTCGGGCGGCTTTTACTTGTATGGCCTCATTCACCGAGCTGACAGGGTAAATCCTCCCTTTCCTTTGTCCCGCGTCGATGGCCATGGGGAAGGGCGAAAGATTTTGGACCATCACATAAATTCGACGGGGGATGGCGGTCGGCCAATCCTGAAATTCCGGTATTAGCCGATATCCTCGGCGGACATCTTCTTCGGGCGTGCTTTCGAGAGAAAAGAGCTGCTCCTCACCTACTCATTCCGCATATGCACACCAGGTGGGTACCCTCCGCGTTTCTCCCGGTAAGAGCTGGGTCAGCCCTGCTTGGCTGCAGAACAGCAGTCCGTGGTCCTCCGCGGGGGCCAGAGGGGGATCCGGGTCCACCTGGACCAGTTGTAGCTGTAGGCTGGACATGGGCAGTTCGTTAGTTTCGTGTAGATAGGCCCGAATGATGGCTTGTACAATGTCAGCATTCGTACCCAGGATGATTGGATACTTAGGTGTCTCTTTGGGTTCCGGACACACCAAGGCATCCACCTTCATGGGATGCGACTTCCCAGTGTTGAGCTGTTGTATCTCCAAGTCCACGGTCACTATGCCATCAATAGGGTAGTCGTCATTGCTCAGCCTTCTTACTTTGATATGCTCGGCCAATTTCAGAGGACGCCTCTGGAAGTGTCGATCGTAGAATCCTCGATATATGATGGTTACTTGGGATCCTGTATCCAGCAGGGCAGAGGAGTAGATACCGTCTACTAGTACTCGGATCAGCGCTACTGGCCCCACGTGGTTACTCTCCTTTTCGGGTTCGCCGCCACTTTGGGTGGAAACAGGGGCTTCGGGGCTGGTCGCGTATACACAACATATCATGGCCTGAGGCGTGAACTTCTTGGGTGACGGGCTCTGGTGGCTAGAGTCCCCCATCCGACAATCGTAGGAGATGTGTCCCTTTTTCCCGCATTTATAGCAGGACATATCTCGGGAGGTGGTACGGCGGTCATATGGAGGCGAGGTTCGGCCAGTGTATTTCGGTCTCTCTGGGCCTGGTTTATCCGGCGGTTCTTCCTTCTTCTCAGCATCCCCTTTGGGTTTAGGGTTGCTGGCTGCTTTAGACTTCTGTGGGGAGTAAAGCATGAGATGTGTTTCATGCTCTTTGACTTGCTGTAACAGTTTGATAAACGACGGGGGAGGCCCTCGAGTGAGATTATCGTGAATCATGTTTGCAATAGGGTGAGTAGGACTGGACCCCCGTAGATATTGTTTGCGGAAGTATTCATCCATCTGGGATGCGGCCAAGTATTTATGATGCAGGAGGAGACCCAGGGAGATTTGCACGCGGTGGATATAGGCAGACAAATCTTCTCCCTCCTTTTGATTGATGGCGTAGTACTTAGCCCACAAGGCCCCATCATCCTCGGTCGCACTATAGGCCTCAACCAGAAACTCAATCATCATACGAGCTGTCAGATCGGGGTACTGCTCTTGGTGGATACTGATCAAAGTGGATGCCGGGGGTCTCAAGCACTCCATGAGCCGCTGGCGTTTCACTACATCTGTACAAGACCATTCTTCCATTACTCCCCTAGTATGCTCCTTCAAAGGGTCTATCCCGTCCTCTCCCGTGGGCACAGGTAGAGTCCCCGAGAAAGCCTTTAATTTCCGGTAGCTTTGGGAATGCGTGGCCAGGGTAAGCGCTTCTACTAACGGCGGTAAGCTGGATGGAGTGGTTAACTGGTCTATCTTATCATTGAGTTTCTGCAGCATGTCACTACGCACCCCCGCTTCTTCTGAGGCGCTAGACCCGGGGTAGCTACATTCTGACAGACAGCTACCCACCTCGGTCGCAGGGTAGTGAGCAAAGGGGAGCGTCGGGTCATCATCACCAAGTTCCCCCACAGGGGGGTCCCGAAGGGGATAGACCAAGGGCTGCCGCCGGACAGAGAGTTTGGAAGAGGCAGATATTGAGGGGCGGTAGTCTCGAGGACTACTAGATCTCGCCGACAATCTACGAGCAAGGTGTTCCACTTAGCATCTTGATCTATGAGTACGTCTACCAGGCGGGCTTTGGCAAAACCAGGGAGTTGTCGTAAGGCCGTTTGCAATGTCTCTAAGGGTAAAGCCATAGATACTCGGTTCACCGCCACTGTGCGGCGGGTGGGCGTGCGCATTTGTTGTGCCCAGTCGCGTATTTCTTGACGCGAAGGAAGGGCCATGGCGATATTTTTTTTTTCTTGGGGGGCACCCCAGGTCTAAGATCTCAGCAGCGCCTCCAAATGTAGCCCTGTTTCCTATCGAACATAGACCACTACCATGTGCTATATAACCTGTAGGCTCACAGGGCCTAAGCCTCTGCCACGGAGAGCCTGGGGTGCTTACAATACTTATGCCTTGGTGCAGCGCCTCCACCTGCGATAGCTTCCGCCCTAGGGGAAGTGGGCTTCGCAGGAACTTATGTACATGAACACACACACACAACACCGTAACCAATATGTTTTACTTATAGCAACCAGCAACGCAATCACAGATGCCCCTCTCTAGAGGAGACAGTACTACCAGCGTCCTTGAACGCTCACTCTCCCTCTCCCTCCACCGGGTGATCCCACCCCATGCCCAGCTCCCTCTTGGAATACATTCCCCACCCCCTTCAAGTGAGTCAGTGGATGTATAAGTGTGTGACTGCGCAGCCACCGTGTCCTGGAGTGAGAATGGTACCGTTGGTGCACTTGACATTTACCTGCCAGGCACTCCTGCACCCGGTTCTGCAACTATCTTCACAAAGGATCGGCGAGGGCGTAGATGACGTCACCCGTAGGTGTCTGGGGCGATCCCACCCAGACACGCTGCGACTTGGTAGCGGGGCCTGGTTCCAGGCCTCCCGCAGATTTAGAACTGTCCTGGTATGACTCGTAGCA
This sequence comes from Ascaphus truei, assembly GCF_040206685.1. Classification (NCBI taxonomy): domain Eukaryota; kingdom Metazoa; phylum Chordata; class Amphibia; order Anura; family Ascaphidae; genus Ascaphus; species Ascaphus truei. The sequence goes on from NC_134485.1 coordinate 311,212,445, forward strand.
CAGTAGGGGGATCCGGAACCTGACTATGGCCAGTCCCTAGCTCCGCTGCACGCTACTGGGGCTCAGGGTCTAACTGGGCCTGGGGCATGCGGCCTAGGTAGGGGCGGTATCCTCCCTACACCGGAGCTCCTTCTCCTTCCTCCGACAGCTAGCTCTGACTACTCGTGCGCCCTCCAGTCCCTTTTCTTCCCTCATCTCGTACCTGATTGGTTCTGGTGCGTCACGGGGAAAATGCGGGGGGCTTCTGGGACCCTTAGTCCCATAACTCCCCTCCTCCCCTAGCTCTCCTCCTTCGCGGGCTTTTGTCCCTGCCATGCGCATGCGCAATCTCCGGCCGGACCAATTCTGCACTGGCGCCAACCTAACATGGCGGCTCCCTCTTGCGCGGAAAATCTGTTATCGGAGCGTTCCCTAGGTGCACCTCCCCCACCCCCACAACCAATTGGGGGGGGGGGGGAAACGGGGTCCCGGCTACACGGGGCAGGGGGTCAAAAGGACATAAAAGTTCATGCTGCAGGATAAAGTCTGGAGCTGAGGGCAATAATGTATTTTTCTGCAGAGGAACTTTGTTCAAAGGGGCATAGTATCCAGATGGACTGCTCACAGTAGTGTCCCCACATTAGTTAGATATCAGACAGTAGTAAGTGTCTGACAAAGGGAGTGGAGGATATAAAGGAACGGGATCAGTTTGCGTGGCTCTTGCCTGATCCCCACATTAATTTTTAGTTGGTTGAACATCATTCAATTGATTTGATAAATGTTCAACTTTTCCTCTAACTTTCTACTTGTTTCCTGCCAAGAAGTTTTTAAAACGTCATCTTTTTTTCTCTCCTCCTCTGCTTTTAAAGATTCCTCTAATTTTCTATTTGTCTCATGCCAAGAGGCTTTTAGAGATTCTTCCTTTTTTCTGCTTGACTGTTCATGCCATTTAAAATAACTTTGCCATTCCAACGGGCTGGTCTTACTTTTTTTGTACATAATTTAGTTCGAAAGTATTCTAACTTATCCAAGATATACTGTAAGTGCCAACTTGTGGCCATTGTTTATCCTTAGTTATATTTGTCCATTTCTTGATATATTTTGAAGGGAGAGGGAATCGCTCAGTGAGTAAAGACACTGACTGACACTGAGTGTGAAGCAGGGGAGCCTGGTTCAACTCCCAGTGTTGGCTCCTTGTGACCTTGGGCAAGTCACTTTATCTCCCTGTGCCTCAGGCACCAAAAACATAGATTGTAAGCTCCTCAGTGCAGGGACCTGTGCCTGAAAAATGTCTCTGTAATGCGCTGCCTAAAACTAGCAGCACTATACAAGAACATGCAAAAAAAAAAAAGTACAAGACCCTGTCCATTACACATAATATAATTAGGAGTTCCTTTTTCAGAACCCTCCGTTTCCTCAACAGAATTATTTTGACTAATTTTAACCACCACACAGACCACGCAGTTTATAACTACTGCTGATTTTACGTTATCTCACACAGACTCACACAGTTCCACAAAGATTGTAACAACTATAGATTTTTAAGTTACCTCACCAAGCCCACTAAACGCACAATTTCATCAATTGATTTCTCTAATAACGTACTCATTATCACAATTCCGTCACCCGGACTAGACTTCAAAGAAACATTATGACCTCATGAAACACTCAACTTTTAAAGCTTAAGGCATTTCAAAAAGGCGCTTACCTTATCAAATGATGGCCATTGTTGAGTTTCCAGTGAGAGCCATCCGTCTCCTTTAATCCAAGTGTCTGAGTTGTTGGAATCTAATGCCTTGTCACCAAGAACCGTCGTTGTTTGCAAACTCACAAACAAGAGTTCATAGATAATGATTAGTTTATTTCCTTAACACATAGTATGATCATACACATTCAAAAGTCAATGAGACTCTGCCAAAAGAGTGTCCAAGAAGGCTTTTTATACATTTTTTATTCCTTTGTTTAAAATAGGTTACTAGGCAGAATATAATAACCACTCCAAAATTCTTAAACCAATCATCTTACAGATCATTAAAACCTGATTAAAAAGCTCTCTATAGGAGATAGGTACTACTTGATACCAGGAATCTGGGCGTTACTTCAGGCACAGTCGTAAATCTACTGTGAGCGAATCTCACTCACACCACACACAATCTTACACATAAAATGGACACTAAAATCATAACAGAACAGACAAAATGGAAACAGAATATCACCTTCAATTGTTCTCCAGAGACCACCCCCCAGTCCATTTCATCATAATATCAACAGTATATTAATTTCAGAAATATTATTTCATCACTGACTTCTTGAGCTTTCTCACTAAAATTTACTATTTTTCTCAAAAACCTTACTCTGTTTTCCTTGTTAGTCCAAAAACCCGTTTAAAGTTGTCAGCAGTTTTATTTGACAAATGACTGATTAGTAGAAAAATTTAAATTTAATTTAGCCAGGGCCATAGCAGTATTTGTTTGCTTTTTCCCGCAAACAACGCACAACGGAGTTGGAGAGTGTTCATCTCCATGTAAAACCGATTGCTAAATAACTTTCACTGTAGAGATGATATTTCTTTGTATTTGTCATTTCCCGTCCTTCGGTATTTGAACTTGGCTTATCAATATTCTTACCAACCTTACTTTCAACATTATTACCGGCACTCTTCTCTTCATCTTCTTCAGATACACAATATCTCTTAACATTTCCTCATTGTTTAAAACTTATGGGCAGACTTATAAAAAAAGAACACCCACGCAATAAATAGTATAGCAATTAATACTATACTGTTCTCGTGTGCTGTAATGTTAACCTGTAAATTTTAAATGCTTTGACAGAAACAAAACAAACAGTAGTGAGTAGTAGGTGGAAGTGCCGGCAACGTTCATTACTGCCAACTGAATTCCTTGCCGCTACAAAAATTCTCCACCTCAACAAAATTTCTCCTCCCACGTAAAACTCTCGCTTTTTATATAACTATCACTCAAATATCTAACCAAGCTAAACTTTCAAAATGATTCATTGTTTTATTAATAGGTCAGGTTAAAACCATAATAATTACATTTTTTTACTCAATTACAAAAAGGTGTCAAGTTGTACTTTTTCTGCAAGCTTTTGTAAACTCTCTATAGAACAAACAGATCAAGTCCCTGGAACAAATGAAACAGTACAATACCAGTACCACAGAACCAGTGCAAAAACCAGTCCTGATTTTCAAGAAGATAATAGCACACTGGTTCTTAAAGATGGCAATTTCTATGGAGGGATACAATAAAGACAAAGCATTGCGCAGTACCCTTGATATTATGGCACACTGCACATAGACAAATGCCAACAGTGAAGTTGATCACAAGCAGAGAGTGGATTTCTTTAATCGCCTTCTCTGAATGTGTTGACCAAGTCCTTTGCGTCCTCTGATGCTCCACCATCTCCAAAGTTGTGTGAATTACCCAAAAAAGGATAACAAGTACAAATTATAGCACTATTTAAAACATGTATTAGATGATCACATACATAATAACACTTACAGTGTATCAAGTGTTGTTGCACGAAACATAATGCCGTCCACGGCTTAAATCCTCTGAGCAGCGTTCAGCAGCTGGGTCAGCGTCACTCTCCTCTCCTGTTCTCGCAGCCGCGACTCCTCTCGACACCTCCCCCTGATGACATGCTGAACGTCCAACTCCAGGTCACAATTCTGACGGCGGTAGTAGCTCCACCCTACGCGTTTCATGACACACTCCGTCACTTTGTCAGGTGTAATGCAATTTTGCAAATTCACACGGAACACCGGACACTGCCTCGTGGAACCCCAATGTTTTGCGGAACCCTGGTTGGGGATCCCTGCTCTATGTGGCTCATTCACAAAACAGTGATAACTGGTTAATAGTACTATAAAATTTAAATTTATTTATAAATAAATATTTATATTTATAATATAAATGCCCTTACAGTTATATAGTAGAGGAGGCTGAAAAAAGACATGCGTCCATCAAGTTCAACCTATGCTAAATTTAGACAAATTTATAGCGTGATATTGCCTGCTTTGATATTCACTAAACAGTGATAACAGTGCAGTATCGCACCTTAACGGCTTTTTAACAACTTTTAACACTCTGACAATAAAAAAATCGTACGAGAAGCCAAACAAAGCCAAAATTACTTTTTTTGTCAGAAATTGCTATTCACTAAGCAGTTATAAGCATATCGAACTTTAAAATCTTGCAATATTTGGGCACCAGCTAAAGGTTAAAAGCATTTTCTTTTTACTGCACAGAATTTATACCGAAGGCTGGTGAGGACCCCCAGGAGACCCCAGAGACTGATGGGGATGTCTCGGAGACCCATGGGGACTCCCAGAGACCCAAAGGGACCCATCTTTGTGGGTCCCCACCAGCCTCCGGTATCCTATGCAGTAAAAAAAAAAAATTGCAGTTAGTTTCATTAGACATAAGGGGGCGAGCTACAATTCAGCAGCCTGCCTCTGGGTATACACCTATACTTACACATATTTGTGTTCTATATACCTCTAATCCTGTGATCCCCTAATTTTTCTGTTTTTTGTACCAATTCTTAAGGATCCAGGATTGATCCTAGGTGGGGTTGGGAAGCAGGAGCCTTCCCTGCAGGAGCAGGGAAGTAGTGAAGGTAGTATAAATTATCCAAAACGCATAACCGACCGTAGATTGCGCATGAGCAATCTCCGTCTCGCTATTGTTTTTATCCTATCGCTTGGGGCAGCATCTGTAAAAAACATTCGTTATGGTATATTTTTTAATTTTTTAATTGTATTTAACAATTAGAGCAGCACTAGCAATGGAGGTTTCTGAATAGGACATTATCTTGAATGTATTTGAGAAAAGGCTTCTCAGAGGGAACAATTTAGAGAACAAGATAAAAATGAGTGAAAATCTAAAGGACTCTGAAGTGGTGAATTTGGAATTCAATAAACTAGATAAATTAATCAAAAAGGAGACCCGAAAATTGTGGGACCTAATGAACCTAAAAGAATACATTAAGACCAAACGAATACCGAGATGTCTAAGAGTATTTAAAAAGGCTTTGATGGATCTTTCGGAAATCGAATTTAATTGCATCTGGGAGAAAATACTAGACACATGCTCTTTTGATCTGATCAAACTCCTTATTAAACACCACAAAAAGACATTTAAAGAGCTAGACAAAGAAATTAATGTGATCAAAGGGAAACTAGAGCCCTTAGTGGAATGCCCCACTTTTATAACCAGGAACAGGGAATTAGCTAAGGAACTGGTCAGTCTCGAGAATAGTATATTGATAAACAAAAATAAAAAAATTTAACGGGACAAAGAAGATTAAAAGGACGGGTAACAGAGAAAGTGGGATAAGACTGATTCCAAGTTAGAATGGGAAAACCAGAATAAGGAGAAAATGCATGAAATGTATGGGATGATAAAAAAATCTTCAACAAACAGGCATGAAATGAGAGCAGAGGAATAAAGAGAGAATGGAAACTTTAACTCTAATCACGAAAGCATACCAGCACAAAGAGAGCGGGAAGGAGATCAGTGAGACGTATGGACAGGAGTGAAGAAAGAGGCAAGGACAGGTATAGGCAATATAGACCATCCCATGGCGACCATAGGAACCCCTACTATAATAGAGATCATAGTCGCCACTATGATCATAGAGAACATAGACAGACAAGATTGGCGTGAAAATAGGAGTTACCATCAACAGGAAAAGTCTCGACAGCCAGATTGGAGAGAAAGAAGGGAGAGAACACCAAGAAAGGGACGTTATAGGAGATGTGAGGAGTGGGTGGAGAGATCAGGGCAAAAGAACAAAGAGATAGACCAAGGAGAAGGGATGGGTGTAGCCCACATGTGGAAAATCTCATTTGGGAAAGAATAGGGAAGAACGAAGTCCCTGCCGTTTTTTTTAGATCAAGCTCCACCATCCCTAAGAACGCAGAATCGTTTTTTGAGCCTAGCGGAGCCAGAGACAAAAGGGGGGACAGAAGGAAAGGGAAGGAAAAGAGGAAGAGAGGAAAGAGAGGTCGAGGGAGATGTAAGAAGGAAAAGGTCAATACACTTAGAAGTGTATTTAATATCAGCAAAAAAAAACCTTACTGAAGCAGAAGGCAAATTAATAGCCAAGGGATTAAACTTTGAACTCACGAGTGGTCCAAGTGGTTTTGGACTATTCGTGGATGCTAATAAATTTCTTAGGCAGTTGACCATTAAGCGTTTCTTTCTGAGCAGGGACGCACAGAGTCGAGCGGAGAATCTAGGGGGGGAAGGGCATAACCTAGCTGGGAGCCAGTGCAAAGGAACCTGATATCTTTGTTCACTCGAACCTAAAAGACAAATCTAGTTTTTACCCGATTGGGAGCAAGGGACAAAACCTTGAGGTTTTAAACCAATTGATATTAGAAGACTTCGAGAAGCTAGTAAATAGCAACAAACACTTTGATAATGATAACTTAAGTAAAGATGAGAGTTCAGCCCTAAAACAGGCCGACGAAAGAGGGGGTGTTGTCCTGATGGACACTGATTTATATCTAAAAGAAGCTGCCGGGATTTTGAGTGATGAGGACACAAACGAGAAGTTCCGATAGGATCCAACATCACAGTTCAAGGAGGAGCTGTTCACACTAGTAGACAGAGGGAAAGAACTGTGAATCTTGGTGGAAAAGGAGTACAGCTATCTACACAGAGACCATCCGGTGATGGCTGTATTCTACTTTCTTCCCAAAATTCATAAAAACGTTGAACACCCGCCAGGGAGACTGATCATTTCGGGGATTGGCTCCCTGACACAAAATCTATCCGAATACATCGATCTATATCTACAAAAGTATGTAAGGGAAACAAAGTCGTATCTGAAGGATACCACACAGGTGCTCAATATTCTATCTGGGGTTAAATGGCAGAAGAATTACCTATTAGCAACATGCGATGTAATATCGCTTCATACATGCATCAGACATGAAGATGGGTGTGATGCAGTCAAAAGAATAATAGAGACAGACCCTCATATTACGAAAGACCACAGAGACTTTATACTAGACGGAATAAAGTATGTCCTCCAACACAATGTGTTCTGGTTTAATGATATGTGCTTCCTACAAAAGTGTGGATCAGCAATGGGCCCAGGTTCGCACCTAGTTATGCGAACATCTTCATGGCTGGGTGGGAAACCGACCATGTGTGGTCAGGGCATAGCGTTGTTGTGAATCTCGTCCTCTGGAAGAGATTTATAGATGATGTCCTCTTGATTTGGGAGGGAGATGACCCATCCTTGGGGGATTTCTTACAGCACATCAATACAAACGATCGGAATTTGGTGTTCGCATCAGTAACAAGCAAAGAAACAATTATTTTTTTAGATCTCACAGTATATACAGAAGGAGATAAGTTAAAAACCAAACCTTTCTTCAAAGAAGTCGACGCAAACAATTATCTACTTAATACAAGTTGCCACCATCCAAATTGGGTACGAAACATATTATATGGTCAGTTTCGTGTATTAAAAGCAATTTTAAGAAACATTTGGGAATTCTGAAAAACAGGTTTGAGGAGAGGGACTACTGTACAGACACTATAGGAAGGGCTGTGGAGAGAAACTGTAGTCTAAAGAGAGATGATCTTCTAACCTCAAAAGTACCCAGTGAAAATAACGATTATAATGTCTCGTTTGTGACTAAATATAACAGAGAGGCAAGTAAAATAAGTAGAATAATTAAAAAGCACTGGCACATTGTCCAAAAGGACCCCCAAGTGATTTTTAAAAAGGCTGGGGACCTCAAAAAGAAATTAGTCCCAAGTGTTTATAAAAAGGAAGAAGCACCGACTGCACAACACTGGTTACCAAAACAAATTTGGTTTTTTAATTGTTTTTCATGTAAATCATGTAAACAAGCATCTAAAGAGAAAGTATATTTTAAGTCAAAAATAACAGGAGAAGTGTTCCAAACAGAACATCTTATTAACTGCAGAAGTACGTTTGTGGTTTATTTGCTGGAATGCCCATGTGGACTCCAGTATGGACGTACCTCAAGACCTTTGAGGGTCCGCATACTGGAGCAACATCTGGAAGAGGGTACTCACGCATAGTGTATCAAAGCATTTTAGTGTGGCACATGATGCGAGTCCATTGGTTCTGGTTTATAGGGGAAAGAAGCAGTGCCATCTAGCTAGAGAGGTGGTGATCGACTTAAAAATTGCAGCAATGAGAGACTTATTGGATCTATAAGATGAAAACACTGGTTCCTAATGGTCTAAATGTGGATATTGACCTTGTCGCGTTTAACTGAAAGTCTCTTAATTTTCCTGTGTCTTGGACGGCCCTCTTGGGGCCACCTTCCCTCCTCCCCTTCCCCCCTTCTCCCCCTCCCTTCCCGCCCCATCACAAAGTTCATGTTCCCCAACCCCCCTTCTTCCCCCTCCTGTAAAGATCTCTGAAGACCTATTTACTGAGAATTCTATAGATATTTTAAGATCTTCATCAAACAATGATGTACTAAATATTAGGAGGGGTGGGAAATTTTGGATTTGAATGATAAGTAAACAACTGCATTTTTTAAATCTGTACATGTGGTTTAACTGGTATAAAAAATGTGTAATAATCAATATGAAGCTTTATGTGCAGGGGTTTGAATATATATTTTTTTATCATTTATTATTGTATAATGTTTTTTGTATAATGCATTTTAATAGGTTCCAAAACAAAGTCCACACTGGTCATTTTGGACTGGGTCTGTGTAAGGCAGTGAGTCCTATGTGATTGTGTTAGGGTATAGTATTAGAACTACATTGGACTCTTTATTACAGCCTTGGGGCAAAATAATGGCCAGAACTCTGAAGTGGGGAATATGGGATTAGGACACACTCTGAAGGAAGTGAATGGGTTAATGCAAGAGTGAAAAAACGGAGGGGAACTAATACAGAGTCAAAACAAAGTGACCTGTCCCTTTAAAAACTATGGAGGCAAAAGACTGGCTAATCCTCCCACCCCCCATCTGCTAGCTCGCCCTTTCCCCACAATGTAAGCATTGGTTGTCCAAATGGATTGGTAACAGCATCTGAGGTCTGCCGGATTACAGCTACAGTATGCGAGTGCAGAGAGCTGAGGGGTGGACGGGAACTAAACATCTTCCCATGTGAGGAATATGTCCAATCAGGAGGAGGATTTACTTAAAGAGAGGCAGAACAGACAGACAGTGAAACAGGAGCCTGACAAAGCCGTTGTCATGGCGAAACGCGTAGCTCCATGAACTAGACCAGAGAGGCCACAGTAGGAGTCTGTGTTGCCTGCATTTCAGCTGCATTCCAAGCCATTGAACCAGATGTGGGAGCAGGTACGTAGGTATGCTGCGGACGGCGCAGACTTGGAGAGGTTGCTGACTGGGACTATTTGTTTTGACTAGATTTTTTATGCTATTACATTTTTTTTATTATAATCTAACACTCATCTCTGGCATCAACACTATTGGTGGGGTTATACCCCAAAACGAAGGGGCACAAGAACCATCAAGATCTGAAGACAAACACATCTAGACGACCGGGAGATAAGGGAGGAGGAGAAGGAGAGGAAATTACCCTACATGTGTACCACACACATGGCTGTGTGAGTGTTTGTAGTATTCTAAATCAAACCTACATCCCCCCTCCTTTTCCCCCCTGCCTGTAAACCACACAGCAAGTGCATTTATCATTGTCAAGTAAACCCGTGTGCACCGCAGTGTGGCATAAGGGGGTGGGCTACAATCCAGCAGCCTGACTCTGGGTATTCACTTAAACTTACACATATTTGTATGCTACATACCTCTAATCCTGTGCTCCCCTATTTTTTTTTTTTTGTCAGTTTAATTACCTTAGCGGCTAACCGCTAAGGTACTGAAAGGGTTAAATAGCAGGCACTGCCTAGTTGTTGTTACAGGGGCTATGTGGAGCTTTTAGATGCCCCAGGTTGGGTGTTTAGGCCTTGCGGAAGAGTGGCTGTCACGGTAGACCAAGTCTTTTAACACCATTTATATTTAAGGGATCAGTCACAGGGCAAATTAGGGCAGTGAAATAAAATTAAGTTTATTTTGGATAAGACCTCGGAAACACACAGGAATACAAAATACAAAAATATACACATTTACGGGGATGAGATCTACCTTTCCTAGGTGCAGGGACCCACTTCAAATGTGTTTCCCCTGTCCACTTCTCTGCTTCAGGATATTAGAGTGCTGAACACACAGCAGCCACTCTGACATGTATCTCCAGCTGGTCACAGTCCAACTCCACACTCCTACCCAGAGGTACCAGATGGTCCCCTGAGGGAATCTCCACACTCCTTCCCAGAGTGTCTCTCCCTCTGAAGGATAACTAACTCCTGCTCTGACCAGCAGTGTTTCTTATTTACCCCTCGGTGGCTATCCCGTAACATTGATCAAGGGTAGCTAGCCAAGAGAAACAGTGCCTGGGGCTCAGACCTGGTTAACTAGTTTCTACTAACTATTCTAGTGCCCTACCTTTGTTCTGACCATATATTTTCTATTGAACAGTTCAGCTAAAGGGATTACAGAAACTTCCTCCATTGAAATGATAGGATTAATTACATCACCAACAATACCAACTACTGTATTTAGCTGGGGGGAATTGCTAACACAGGCATAAATACAGACATAAGGTAAATATGTAAAAAAAAGCCTCTAAAAATAAACAAGAATTAAAAAAAACAATCACCAAAAAAACATATCAATCAACAAAAAAATACCAATGAAATAAAAACAAGCATTTTTCAAAAAAATGCATTACTTGTCACTGTATTTATCTATAGCTCTCAAGGAGCATAGATAAACACATTTGCAGTCAATGGGCAATCAAAAAAATAATACATAAAAAATACAATAAGAATACCAGAAAAAGTTACATTCCGTCAATGGTTTTCTTACCTTTGATGTCTTCACCCTCTGATTCCGAATGTATCAGGAAGCTCTTGATCCGTGTCACAATGCTCCTCAACTTTAGGTAACTTCTTGTTTTCATTCTTCTTTCTTGAGTCTTCGGCTGCGGACATGGTGCCGCAGCCAGTGCAGAGACGCTCGGAGGCTAAGGGAAAGTGGGTGCTTAATCTGGCCATAGTACACGGGCCATGGGGGGCGTTCCTGGTGGCGTTCCCAGTGACGTCATGGAGCTGGTTCACCCTCATTGGCCGAACTGCTCACGTGACCGCCCTGTCGACCGTGCCCCCTCCTGCATCCAAGCGCACGCGCCCGCATGCCGCATGTACGCAAACACTCACTTATGCCAATGCCTAACATGCGCCACGTCGCATGTACGCAAACACTCTGTTCGCTCAGCGTACGGATGCATCCATGCGGTCTGCCTTTGTATGTATGCAGCCGTTTATTCTTTCTTTGTAATCAAATCCATTGAGTGGATGTGGTCCCGTGGTCTTTTTGGCTTCAAATGAGGCGGGACAGGCCTTATTTAAGACCTGTGATGTCACATTTGAATGTCAAATGATACACCCACAATCCGATTGGATTGCGTACCATGTGACAGATCTTTTTTTTTTAAAGGATGTGAGTCATCAAAAGGTTGGGAAGTCAGCCAATCAGGAAGGCTCTGTTTCCCTCCCTTCAAAATTTCATCAAAAACAAAATGGCTGCCATCACATGTTATTACAGCCAATCAGATTGTGAGATATACCGTGTGAGGCATTACATGGTACTCCCACAATCTGATTTATTATAGTAAACCATGTCACATCCTTTGAAAAAAATAGTTTGTTTTTAGGTTGTCCATTGACTGGCATAGTGGCAAATCATATGGGCATGGTGTACCATGGAGCCAATCAATGGGTAGATGGTGGAGATAGTTCCCCCAGGGTGGTTGGTTAGGCCTCCAGGGTGTTCAGCAGGGGTGGGGGTTAACCCCTTAATTACTATAGCGGTTACAAACCGCTATGGTGGTTAATGGTTAGTGGCAATTAGTTTGTTTTTTATTGTTATGTTACGTCCCATGGAGGAAAAGGAGATGGAGGGAGACGAGGACACCCTTCATTCTGGCAGTGGTAAGTGCAAGTTTTATTTACTTTATGTTGGCTGGTAATGTTTTTTTTAAATGGGAAAATGCGCTATTATCCATATCTGGGTAATAGTAATTTTGCCCATTACTGTACTATGTGTTAGGGGGGGGGGTTGTTGGGGGTATAGGGGTTTTGATTATTGGTAGGTAGTAGGTATTTTAATGTTTATTGGAGGTAGAGGGATTGGGTGAAGGGGGTACTCGGCCCAGGGTGGGTGCTTTGGCCTACTAGGTGGGTAGCGGGAGGTGTTAACCCCGTCATTACCATAGCGGTTAACACTATAGGAAAGATCACATAGGAAAGATCAGCTCCCAATACTGAGGCCTATAACTCAGGAAGCTGGGGGTCCCGAGGCTGAAATTAATGTGTCAGGAGACCCCAGACTCCAGTAGACAATTTTTACAATTCACATTAAAGCAACTTCATTACTTTAGAGGCTAGCCACTAAGGTAATAATTTTTTTATTGTTTTTTTTTTTTAATACTAGTGTACTAGAGCAGGGGGTCTCCTGAGCTGAACCACATTGATTTCAGCCTCCGGAACCCCCTACATCCCAAGTTACAGGCCCCATTATGGGGTGCTGGTTGCTCATGCAGTATTTATATCCCCCGGTCACGTGCCGCAGAAGATTTAAACATGGCAGAGATACCATCACCCCATACCGGGGCCTGTAACTCAGGATGTAGGGGGTTCCCTAGGCCAAAATCAGTGCAGTTCAGCTCAGGAGACCCCCTGCTCCAGCACATTTGTATTAAAATAAATATTTAATCTGCACGATCGCCTGTAAGAGCCGTGCATGGAGACGCAGCGTTTTTGTGCAGCTCTTCCAGGCTCTGCAGGCTGTAGGCTGCAGTTGCAACAAACAGTTGCCAATCGATAGAATTTATAGCGCGATAACACTTAGAAAAAACAAGTCGTTCAATGGTGCATTTTTTTACCGAACTTTAAAAAAATGCTGTTTTGTCTTAGTGAATACTGTTTTGACCCACACTGATCACTGTTTAGTGAATAGGCCCTATATGTGTGTCCAAAGTACTGTATTTAGTGTACAATACAGATTGACAGTTTAATGAACCTGCATACAGTACTCTTCAGAGTAGGTTAGTAGCATACAGTCTATCATCTTACTAAACAGTCTTTTCTTCTTTCATGAGTAGAAGATCACCCTGGATAGGGGGAAAAAATGGCGGTGCACAGCGTGCCAACAGGTGCCTCATGCGTTCCGGAAGCAGGAAGAATGGCAGAAGCTGGATGACGATTTTCCATGCAAATTTTTTTTAAATTTAATATACGGCAATGAACAGCAAAGACAAATTGTTAAAAAGAAAAAATCATCTTGAGAAAGGACTCTGACGTGTTTCGTGCATCCACTGCACTTTGACAAAGTGAGTGGATGCACGAAACGCGTCAGAGTCCTTTCTCAAGATTATTTTTTCTTTTTAACAATTTGTCTTTGCTGTTCATTGCTGTATATTAAATTAAAAAAAAATTTGTATGGAAAATCGTCATCCAGCTTCCACAATTCTTCCTGCTTCCGGAATGCATGAGGCACCTGTTGGCACGCTGTGTACTGCCATTTTTTTCCCCTATCCAGGGTGATCTTCTACTTTTGCATATATCGGGCTGAGAGCACGCCAGAACCAGAAGGACCGCATGTATAAGGGTCGTGAGTAATTTGTCATTGACACTGTATTTTATGATTATGGTCTAGCTCTGAGGGTTGATGGAGTTATTATTTAGATAAGGGTCAGGGTCCCTAGTCTATTTAGGTTCCCTTGACATCCCTTTTCTATGTGTTACCCACACCCCCAATTCTGAGCATATTTTGACCATTATACAGGTTTACTCCTCATACATTTCCTGGATCCCCCAACAATAAAAAGGTGCAATTTAAACTAATAATTAACCATTTCCTAAGAGAAGCAATTTATTCCACTTTGGGCACTGGCAGAGAAGAATCTTCTCTATCTATTCCTTTTCTTCTTTCATGGTCTAGCATGTACATTACTCTCAAGGATTGTTTAAAATCTTTGCAATATTTGGTAATTGCTTAGAATCTTTATTGTTTATGCATTCCCATCATTTAGGTCACCAAGAGTTCCACCTGATGTTTTGAGCACCATTTTGCTATTATATTTCTTTTTCTGTCTCACTTTCTGTTATCATATCCTGATGAAGATTGGAGCTAGATATCTTCGATTGCGGCACTATTCTATTAAAGTCTTACACCAGACATTTTAACATAATAAACTGTTTTATTTGCAGGTTGCAAACGCACAGCGTTTCAGGAATCTCCCTTCCACATGTGCAATATTTACGGCACGGCCGCACACACTATATTACGGGCCTAACGCTATGCAATTTGGTAACAGAACATGTTGAAATACTGTACAATCCTTACTTTAGTAGTGGTTTTTACATCAACTTCTCTTGCCACATAATCTAATACAGTACTCATCTCTGTATGCCCTTCTCTCTTTGCCACACCCTGTGACAACTACTTCAGGATAGCTTTCATTAGTCACTACTACTCATTTCATTAGTCTCCTGTTTCGATTTACTTTCTCTGCTGTTTCTTCTCTTTGTTTTAGAAATTGCTCCTGAGCAATATAAACCAATGGCATTGACATATTTACATTTTGGGGCTGTGGCTTTATATTCAAATGACATCAACAATGTTTTTAAAATTCTAATTAAAAATAACTTTGCTAAGAGGCAAATTTGATTGGTTTTACGTATTTTTATTTTATATGTGTCATTATGTGGGAAAAACACCTACTCAAAAACACAAAAAGTGTTCTCCGGCTTTACCTGTTTGATTCTCTGACATGGAGCGGTTTGTCGTAGTGGAGATAACATAATCTTTGAATCTTTGTGGTTGTATCAGTATGTATCTACAGTATGTTATAAGATCCTTGGCATTATTCTGCCATGCTTGCACTACATCATTGATCAGTTTCCTTCTAAACAGGTGAACACAATGAAGGCTTGTTGAACTGAGGCATCTGATCTTTTCTAGGCTTTCGTAATGTTTCCTTTCATCTAATTTCACAACTATATTCACCTCCTCTCATTAACAAAACTAATATTACTGATTATATTATAATGCTAGAAATTAAAGACGAACAGTTTTGATGATAGATGAAAAACAGTATTACTTTTCATCAGTGTGGAAACTGATACATTCTTTCACACTGATAATTAAGTAAAATCAACTTTGAATAGATTTGGAAGAAGATAATTTGGCGCCAGCCTACTGAACTTTTTCCAATTGGAATGCAACAAGGACCAATGTATAAATTATGGTAATTGCAAGCTGTTTTTCAATGAAGATTCTTTTCAAAATGCACCTTGAGTGAGTAAACATTCTGAAGCTATGCTACTGCAGGTTCAAATTATTTAGAATATATATATATATATTTTTTTTTTTTACATACAATAAATACATAATTACAAGTAGAGATGTGCAACCCGGGGCCATCATTATTTATTTCTGTGTCAATTCAATGATTATATTAAAAAACGAAAACATATATCTCCTAGTCTGAATGTATTACAGTGGGCTTCAGTGATTTTTTTCTGGATGACTTTGTTAATTCATTATCACTCAAAATGTCAAAATTGGTCTGGGTTTCATTTTCCAGTGAATGATACACACATTTTAATAACAAGAGACAAGTTATATTCATCTATTTTTTTAACTTCATTTTAAGTCTTTATGTAGCACTATTTTATCAAGATAATTTGATGGTGGCTGGACTTCATTAACAATAGGGTGCCCTGATGATGTTCCCTATAGATCATGAGGTCTTGCATATCAGGGGCCCTTATTATGAACAGGCAACGTCATGCTATTTTTGGTGGGTGAGTTTCATGTTGGTTCTCTCTTGCAAGTGATAAAATAACAAAGGAGGAAGAGAAAGTAGGTAGTGTGATACCTATTGGCCAAACAGAAAGTTGATACTTAACCCACACATTTAAACCGTGCATGGTTTGTCATCAGGTATGGCAGAAGTACAGAAACAGAAGGTTTTAAATACAGTATAGAAGACAAACTGTTTGTACAGTACTGTATTTACAATGGATATGATATGGAGAGGAAATGAGATAGGGTTGATACTAAAAAGTCAGTATAAAATAAACAGAGAAGGCTTAAGCAATTTAAGAAGAGATAATCGTGCATTCATGCAGCATACAGTATGGACATACATAAATAACCTTATTACAGGTTGATTGTAGTAGTGTATTCTAAAACAAAAATTTATTTTCAAACCATTACTTTTGAAAACAAAATATATATGAATACAAGTTCCCAAGTTCTTCTTTCTAGTGTATTTCTGAATTGTCCCATCAGGATCAGAATAGAAAGTCAGAAATGGCGAGACCTGGTTAGGAAACATTTTCTCCTATTGGGTTTCTTCCTATTTGTGTTTGATAGTGAATCTGAGTGTATTATCCTCTTGCTTTGTTTAGTGTTAGTCGTGTACTGTATCCCATTTTAGGGCATTTTATACATTGAAAGTTCAGCAGAAGACTATATTACAGAATTAGCACATGAATCTCCCATGTATTTTAAACTACTTTTTTTTGTGTGGGAAAAATACTATCCACTATGAATATATTAATATGGTACATGTCTTGCATCATGGATTGTTGCACAGATACAGGATGTGTTACCAATTAACATTTAAAAACACACACACAATCACAGCAAGCTCAAATCCCAAACCACATCCCTATATATATTTATGTAAATAGGAGTGCTACAGGATAGTGACATCATGTATACAACAAAAGATCACCACTGCTATATCCACTCTGACAAACATTAAGTTAAATTTTTTAGCGAAAGCATTAAAGGCCTTCAAACACGTCACGGTACACCCTTTTCTGCAGGTCCTCTACTACCTTTAAACTTTCTATTTTTAAATATCAATTGGTAACAATTGCTGAGAGATTTGTGACCCCCTCCTCCTCTGTTTTAAGCTCACCCAGTCCCCTTTTAATAACACGTCCTGTCACATACTTGGGAATGACCAGTCTATTGAGACATTTTCTCCTCCATTAGAGAGGTGAAGAAAATGTTTACAAGGAGTTTAGGACTGCAGAAAATGATTTACCGTGTTGTGGTAGCAGGCTTAAAATGCTTTTGCCAAAGAATTTAACTAAATGACCCTTACATATAAGAAGAAAAACAGATGATATTTAGCTATATAATTTGTCAAGCTGGATGTAGCATTGGGGATTTTTGTCTTTTGAAAGAGAAAGTTTTTGCAGATGTAGCAAGATTAACATTCCCTGTGGCAGTGGGGAGAAAACATTTTAGCTGATAGGTCACAGTACCTTTCATCCCCACTATAGGGTGTGGCGCAATCAGTTTCCTGTGGCATGTCTTAATTAGACAGAGTCTAACTTTTTATACTATATCTGCCGTAAGGGCCAAAATTGCTTGTTGACTGCCATGTGAAATTTTATCTGAATTTTGCAACCTGAACGGCCATATCAGACGATGAAGAATAAGGATACAGAATATTTGGAAGCTGCTAAAGAGACTATTCCCAATTAGGAGTGGCCCACTTAAGAGCACATCTGGCTGTCATAACTGATAAAACATAGCCTTTATTGGTCTAATTAAATAAGCCAAATTATTAAAATAATTACTGGTGAAATGGTGAAGTAATTAATTAAACGTTTGAGAAGGAAGATGGAAGGGGAGTATAAACTACATAAATCAAACAGGAAGCCTATAACAGCAGCCTGGAATATGGTCAGTGCTATGGGTAAAGCAAACACTGATCAGTTATGTGATGGAGTTACTGTGGTAAATAAAAACCTTCAAATACACTTAATACAGGTATCCCACTGTGTGGGGTTTGTGAAAGTTGGACCCCATTGCAGGCTGATATAACTGTATTATCCTAGTGTAACATAGCTGGTCCTGTTGCTTTTCTGCCTCCTGTCACCCAAGCCCTGATAGGTATTGCAGGATGTGACAAGATGATCTAGGGCTATTAACCCCCCTTCTGCTATCCTCTGATTGATAGGAGAGGGGGTGACATGATGTGTGTGTGTGTGTGTGTGTGTGTGTGTTCGTGTGTGTGTGTATAGCCAATGGTGGTACAGACACTATGCCCTCCCCTTCTTGATATCAGTGGGGCAGTCCAGTCTAGAGTTGGAGACTGGAGGAAGGGCTGTGAGTCTCTCCCATCAGGGATGAGCGTGCCCACTCCAGTCCTTAGGGGTCTGGGGAACAGCTGCTGCCAAAAAGGCTTCAAGACTGACACTTAGGCCTCAATATGACCTGAGGTCCATGCAGCATCCTGATGCCTGGAAAACTCTGACCAGCATCTGGACCACTGTAATTCCATCTATGCTGTGACTGCACAATAAAGCTCCTTGTTTTATATATCCCTGCCTTAGTCTGCGGTAATTGGGCAGGGGTATGTGAGACTGTGCTACAGTGGGACCTATCTCCAGAACTACTGGATACCCACTGAAGCTGGTGACGTTGACACTGAACCCAGATGACACCAAAAGCCTGTCCTGATCTCCAACCCGTTGCAGATCAACTTAGCTCTCCTGCTCCCTCACAGGTATGCGCACCATAACACCTAGTAGCCGCAAAATGTATCTCCTAGTGTGTGGGGTACATATGCTACACTAGTAAAACAATAAAGGATAAAAATTCCAAATGTACCCAATAAATAGTCTATCTGGAAGCTAGATTTACTGCTTTCTAACATTGACCAATGTACTGTATTGTGCTCAATATTGCTATCATTAGTATAATTTGAAAGGAGATTAGTAAAATACAATATGTATAGTGGATATTAATGTGAGCTCAAGTCTTTAAAAGAAAGCAGTGGCAGTAGCTAACCTGCAATTGCTTTAATAGCAGATCCAATTCCTTCCCACAGAATTAAAATCAAGTGTGTATTTATAGCCAATAGACTGAAAAGGAATCTCTGTTGTGAGTAAGGCACGTGCTGTTCAATTCTGAAATGTTGATGCAGTAGATATCTTCTATCTTCTGCAGAGATTCTTCTCAACATAGCCAAGTAAGTAATTAGTCTATCTGGAAGCTATATTTTCTGCCTTCTACAATTTACCAGGGATGAAGAGTTCAGCATTACTGTCATTGGTATACAGTGTAGAGATAGCATGGGTGGAAATATCACAATTTTCTAGCGTTTATTAAATAAATTATGCACTTATTGTGGTACAGTAGATGAAGTAATTGCTTTCCACATTGAAAACCATTTACAGTAGAGCATACATAAAAATTCCAATTATGAATGAATGGTGTGAACATACTTTAAACCCCTCATTTAGTCCATTTGTACTTACAGTAGAGAGCACACATTTTAAAGCCACCCTGCTTCTTTTTGAGGAAGTTTATATCAGTAACCTCTCATTTTTCCTTGTTAAATGATGTGTTCCAAAGAATTTGACATTAAGTATTACGATTATGGCAGAGATAGACATGTCTAGCCATAGGTGTATCCAAAATGTTCTTCATGAATTCACTTGTTCCAGTCCCCTTTTTTGAAGCTGTTTTGTGGTTGTCCCCACATACCTAAGTGCACCATCACAGGTAATCAGGTATATAACATTCAGAGTTTTACAATTGATTAAACTACTGTATCAACCATGAATTCAGTATTATCATCATTATTGAATGTTTTAATGGGTTTGATATATACACAAGATTTACAGCTTCCACATTTAAACATGCCTTTATGTTATGTGGATAGCCATGTTTGTGGTCTATTTCTTTAATAATGACTATAAACTATACTGTCACACAGATTACTGGTTCTTCTTCTCATAATATTTGGGTTGGCTTTTTAAATCATCATCTGTTAGAAGTTCATTCCAATGTTTGGTAAATATTTGTTTGATCGCTGACAACCTTTTGTTGTAGGTAAAAATGCATCTTACCAGTTTACCTTCCTGTTGTTTGCATTGTCCACTAGTAATGAATCTCTATTACTTCCCAAAACTCTCTGATAAGATCTTCTCAGGGTACCTTGTGTAACGGATTTTCTGGCCTAGCCTGACCCACCCAATCTCACATTGGCCCCTGTGGTCTAACCAGTCCCCATTACATGGTTGTGTCTGGTGGTGCACCTGTTGGCAACAGGACTCCTGAGTCTCCCGCATGATGTTGTGTGGGGATTGCCAACCCAGACAGGCAGCTGAGGTAGTGTGCATGAGTCCTACCTATATCCAGTGCAGCGCCTCCACCTCATCAGGATCTCTGCGTTCGCAAGGAGATGGTTCTGATGAGGAACTCCTTCTTGGTGGTGTCTTCACCTGCTGAGTAATTCCAGACTCACACAGTGAAGTGTCTTTATTCAAGGTCATTCTTTATTGCTTGATGTGGGCTAGCTGCCCCTCGCAGTAAGTCACTTAGCCACACATTGCACCGTGTGCTCCTTTCAAAGGTACACCCTCCCAATGGAGTGGGATCCCCTCTCCCCTCAGGGAGATCACCCCTGTGCCAGGTCCCTGGACACAGTATCGTGTGCACAGCTTGCTGCTGATTGAAATATACTAAGGCCACTAGTTACAGCACTGGTGACTTGCTTCCAGGTCTCAACGCAGACCTGCTCCTTACTCCAACACACTAACTTTGAACAGTGCTGTGCCTTATATCTCCAGGGGGCGGGCACATCTCTGATGTCACTAATGGTGGACTCAGAGTATGTAGCCACTCCCATCCACACATAGGGCACCTCACCAGGGTGTGAGGGTAAACCTCCATGATTACTGCTGGCATCCCTGTTACTTACCAGGCCTTACTGCCAGCAGGAGAGGAAACTGCAGTCCATTTTACAGCATGGCTACATTTGTGTATAATCACGATCTGGAAAACAATTTCTCAAGTCCATAGCTTGGACCTTGAATTCCTCAACTGTAGAACAATTCCTGCGGAGATGCAGATATTGTCCTACAAGGATGTTTGAGATTAATGAACTCCCAGATGTCGATTCTGTGCCAATAGTAGACTGTTATTTGCAGTCTGCTTTCTATGCACAGTAATTTGAATCACACATTTGGCATCGTTCATGAATAGAAGATCTAAGACGGTAATCAAAGATTGTACATATTGGTATTTAGTGTTGTCAGAAAATTATTGAACAGTTCGTCCGTTTTTTGCCAGATGAGATGTATTGTATTGTATGTCTTTATTTATATAGCGCCATTAATGTACATAGCGCTTCACAGTAGTAATACACGTGGTAATAAAATAAATAACAGATAATATAAATAACAGATCATGGGAATAAGTGCTTCAGACATAAAAGTAACATTAAGGAAGAGGAGTCCCTGCTCCGAGGAGCTTACAGTCTAATTGGTAGGTAGGGAGAACGTACAGAGACGGTAGGAGGGAGTTCTGGTAAGTGCATCGGCAGGGGGCTTAGCTTTATATCATGTGTCCAGTATTATCCACAGTGCTATTCATATGCTTGTTTAAGCAAGTATGTCTTAAGGTGGGTCTTAAAGGGGGATAGAGTGGGTGCTAGTCGGGTATTGAGGGGAAGGGCATTCCAGAGGTGCAGGGCAGTCAGTGAAAAAGGTTTAAGGCGGGAGAGGGCTTTAGATACAAAGGGGGTAAAAAGAAGACATCCTTGAGAAGAACGCAAGAGTCGGGATGGTGCATAACAGGAAATTAGGGCTGAGATATAAGGCGGGGCAGAAGAGTGTAAAGCTTTAAAAGTGAGGAGGAGAATCGAGTGTGAGATGCTAGATTTGATAGGAAGACAGGAGAGGGATTTCAGGAGGTGAGACACTGAGACATATTTAGGAAAGAGTAGAGAGATTCTGGCAGCAGCGTTTAGGATAGGTTGTAGGGGAGACAGGTGAGAGGCAGGAAGGCCGGACAGCAGGAGGTTACAGTGATCAAGACGGGAGAGAATGAGGGCCCGAGTCAGCGTTTTAGCAGTCGAGCAAAAGAGGAATGGGCGTATCTTAGTGATATTGCGGAGGAAAAAGCGACAGGTTTTAGAAACGTTTTGAATGTAAGAGGAGAATATGAGAGAGGAGTCTAGTGTGACCACTAAGCAGTGTACTTGGGCTACTGGGTGAATGATCGTACTTCCAACAGTAATGTCGAAGGAGGTAGTAGGGCCAGATTTGGGAGGAAGTATGAGGAGTTCGGTTTTTGCCATGTTGACATTAAGGCGGCGGAGGGCCATCCAGGATGATATAGCAGAGAGCCATTCATAAACTTTGGTTTGTACAGCAGGTGTAAGGTCGGGTGTTGAAAAGTAAATTTGTGTGTCGTCAGCGTAGAGGTGATATTTAAACCCAAGAGATGTTATTAGGTCTCCTAGAGAGAGTGTGTACAGAGAAAAGAGAAGAGGTCCCAGGACAGCGCCCTGGGGTACCCCTACAGAGAGATCAATAGAGGAGGAGGTGGTATTAGCAGAAGAGACACTGAAAGTACAATGGGAGAGGAAAGAGGAGATCCAGGATAGAGCTTTGTTCTGAATACCAAGAGTATGGAGAATGTGAAGGAGAAGAGGGTGGTCCACGATGTCAAATGCTGCGGAGAGGTAATCTATATACAGAAAGAACAATGCAATAGGGTCAGTATGTATAGAATTATCTGCATTCAATTCAATTGTATCCTCCCACCAGTCCAGGTACAAATTGGAATATGCAGGTGCACAAGCTGTACCCATAGCAGTAGTTATGAGAGGATTAAATTAAGTAGATAAATATTGCATTGTAATTGTAGAAGGCAGAAAATCTAGATTCCAGATAGACTAATTACTGTGCAATGTTAAGAGGGCTCATATTTACTTCAGCCAAATTTCAGAATTTAGCATCACTTGCCTTACTCACAGTACTGACCCCATGCAAGGCTATTGGCTATCAATACAGGCTTGATTTTTTACTTGTTATTCTGTGAAAGGCATTAGATCTGCTATAACAGCAACTGCAAGTTAGATACTCTCACTACTTTCTTTTAAAGACCTGAGTCCTCATTTCTATCCACTATATACAGCTCAACCCCATTATAGCATGGTCCGCTAAAACGCGGATCCGCATATAACGCTGTGTGAACGTGGCTCCTTGTTTTAAAAAATGTAAATGGGGGGAAGGAGGGGGGGGGCAAACTGCCAGCATTTGCCAGAGGAATGTCTGGCTACACAAACACACACACACACACGCACAAACACATATACATACCTGGGTTTCGCTATGTTTCTGTGACATGTATTTTGGGTTTTTCAGCCTGGTTCAAACTATAGCAAACCAAGGGTATGTATATTTACGTGCCTGCATCTATGTGGGGCATATGTACCTACATAGTGATTCAAAAGTGTAGTCTGCGCTCATAAATTGTATTAATAGTGATTCGTGATTAGGTGACCCTTATGGGAAATAAAACAACTTGATAAGGATGAGGTTTATGCCGCTGTTCTTGTGGGATGGCTCAGCACTCCAAACTAGTACAAAACGAAAAGAAAAACAGCGCAAAAAAACCTCATAGTGTAGTATATTAAAAGATAATATTTTATAACAAAGGTGAGTATTGCACGTACATCAAGATAAAAAATACACAGCATGACATGTTAGGGACATGTTACCACTCGGCGAGACAGCAACACAGGAACACGGTGTGCAGGCTTGGGTTTCCTTCCACTGGTAGCAAGGACCCAGGATCGAAGAGACCAGCTCGAAATCAAAGTTCCTTCCTTCACGATGGGGATACCACTGCCGTCGTTACAGAGGAGGTGATTCCCCTAGCCGGTTCCGGGTTGATCCGTGTGTGCGTGTGACATCATCAATTGGCGTCTCTCTACTGTCCGCGTTGCGCCGCGCTGGATAGTGAAGCAAACCAGCGAATGTCCCAAACACAATCCAAAACTGCTCAATAGGGAAATGCCTCAATGGGTAAAGAAGATAAAGGAACGCACCCTCTCCTACGCGTTTCGTATAAAAAATACTTTCTCCCTGAAGAAGTATTTTTTATACGAAATGCGTAGGAGAGGGCGCGTTCCTTTATCTTCTTTACCCATTGAGGCATTTCCCTATTGAGCAGTTTTGGATTGTGTTTGGGACATTCGCTGGTTTGCTTCACTATCCAGCGCGGCGCAACGCGGACAGTAGAGAGACGCCAATTGATGACGTCACACGCACACGCGGATCAACCCGGAACCGGCTAGGAGAATCACCTCCTCTGTAACGACGGCAGTGGTATCCCCATCGTGAAGGAAGGAACTTCGATTTCGAGCTGGTCTCTTCGATCCTGGGTCCCTGCTACCAGAGGAAGGAAACCTAAGCCTGCACACCGTGTTCCTGTGTTGCTGTCTCGCCGAGTGGTAACATGTCCCTAACATGTCATGCTGTGTATTTTTTATCTTGATGTACGTGCAATACTCACCTTTGTTATAAAATATTATCTTTTAATATACTACACTATGAGGTTTTTTTGCGCTGTTTTTCTTTTCGATATGTACACTGGCGACACAGTTTATTACACTGCGGCCAGATCCGCAAGCCGGGAGATTTCCCGGCTTGCTAGTGGCCGCCCCTCGGCGTGCCGCGCGTCATAGACGCGCGGTCACGCGTCTTCGGGAGCGTGCGCCCCCTGCACGCGCGTCCAGGGGCTCCCCGAGGGAGCCCTGGTGTCCCGCGATCGCGGGACAGCGGCAGGGGGTTCCGGGGGACCCGGCGGACCCGGCAGCGGTAGGGAGAGCGCCCCGATCGGAGGGCGCTCTTCCGCTGCTTCGGCGCGCGCCCGTCACTCTCGGGCGCGCGCCAGGCTACTGCTGCGGCACAGAACGGGCAAATGCTCGAATAAACTGTGCCGCAGCAGTACCTACATGCATGTATGTAATTTGGACATTTTTTACCTATGTAATCTTATGGTTCCCAAGTATTGATAGCCTGTTAAGAATAAGGGAAGTAGCTTAATCATCCTGTGCCTTTGGAGTTTTTTCATGTGTCTGAAAGGATTTTTTTCTCTGTACATTTTTTCTTAATATATATCAATTTTCTTCTTTTTTTATCTGAGGAAATGAACCATGTATATCCTGACCACCATGTCATCACCATGTCATCAGTGGGGGATCCTGCCATAAAGATCCGACTGGACTGCACTTCTAGAATGAAACCCTCAGGATTTGATCTACATTCCTGAGCTCTTTGGCATGGGTTAATGCTGATTATTGCAGATCAAGATCGAGTGTCTTTGGCAGATGATTTGGGGCGCTGAATAACCTCTCCTTGTTTGTTTTGCATCGAAGAGCAACTCCTGTGATTCAATGGATTTGCTGTGACATCATGACGCCATGCGGAGGTGTACGTGCCTTCAGCAGAAACAAAGTTGCGTCTATGGATATCATCGGGGTTTGTTGATCTGCATCATTAGCAGACAGCTGGGCAGAAATACATGCCTCCCTCCTCCTTTCTGACCCTCCAGCCAATAGCAAGTGATATTACACTGGGGACAGCTGTCTCTAATTCCGATCTTTCTTTTAAATAGTGAGTCTATCCCTGCAGTCTCCACACTCCGTGAAGAAGCCGCAAGGTGAAACACGTGTAGAGTGGGAGCTGCTGCAGTGACCCTGAGACTCTATTTGGTGAC
Organism: Ascaphus truei; assembly: GCF_040206685.1. Classification (NCBI taxonomy): domain Eukaryota; kingdom Metazoa; phylum Chordata; class Amphibia; order Anura; family Ascaphidae; genus Ascaphus; species Ascaphus truei. The sequence continues at coordinate 311,238,087 of NC_134485.1, forward strand.
ACGTATACCCCGGTTGACTTTGGGACTTACAACTATTTGGATTCTGATATCTGGCGGAAACTACTGTCTGGCATCTTTGAGCTATAGTACTGTACTTTTCATCTCAAGGGGGGATGAGTATACCATTTTTTCTTTATTCCCAATGCTACAATTGATGGACTTTATATATTATTCGTTTATTCAGACCTCATGTTATCCTGGATATAACTGGACATTTGTTCATTTTTATGTTAGGATTTTTTGTGACACTTAGATTTCTTTGTGTCATTTTTTCTAACATTATAATCCATCTTCACATATATTTTCTTCCTGATTTTGGCACACTTCCCACCACAGTGGGTTAATTCTGTACCTTTACGGTTTCTATCTTGCAGTGTATGATTTATATGTGTATGCTATCAGTTTATTCATTAGTGTGTCCCCTAGGTCGTTTTGGTTTATATTGTGACCGGCCGGTCTTGTTGATCCAGGGAACTAGTTACCCTGGGAACTCACCTGACATTTTTCTTGCATTACTGTAGCTTGATATTAATGAACAGGTTTAGACTTTTTATATGGGCCATAGGGTATATGTAGTCACTTAGTCCATTTCAGGGTTCTGCTTTGTGTTTTTATCATGTTTTAGTTTGTTACAATTCAGGACATTAAAGTTATATTTTTAGGGGGATTTTTTGAGTGCTCGTTTTTGAGACTTCTTGTGTTTTTTTTGTATTCTACATATACATATATATATATACAGTGCTCGACAAACCCGGTCGCCCACTCGCCAGGCGTGAATGGAAATTGGCCGGTGGCCAGCTACTTTTTTCCCTGCTCTGCGCAAGTTTTTTGTTTTTTTAAATAAATAAATAACAAAAAATATCCTTTTGGCTGATTGGCCAATTGGTCGTGACGCGGAATGGAGCCCTTCTCTGCAGGGGTAAGTAATGGCTGCTCCTGCTCCATGCGTTCACGGTCCCTGTCTCCTGCCCGTGCTTCCCCCCTCATCCCCTCCAGTCTCCGCTCCTGTCCCATGGCTGCTCGCGGGGCAGGAGATACCAGCGGGCGATTTCCCCCCTAACCCCCCTCCCCCAGGTTGTCCTCCGGTTCCACTCCTGTCCCCGTGGCTGCTCTCGCGGGGCAGGAGATGACAGCAGGGGATTTTCCCCCCTGTCCCACTTGCCCTCCGGTTCCGCTCCTGTCCCCGTAGATGACAGCGGGCGATGTGTCGTCCCCCACCCCCCCCCCCGGTTGCCCTCCGGTTCCCGCTTTCCCCTCGGTCCCCGTGGCTGTCTCCGCTTCCCCCCCTCTCCGCTCCCCCCCCCCCCCCCACAAATTAAAAAATATATAAATAAATAAATAACAAAAAAAAATATCCTCCTGTCTGATTGGTTGTGACGCCAATTGGTTGTGACGCGGAATGGAGCCCTTCTCTGCAGGGGTAAGTAATGGCTGCTCCTACTCCATGGTCCCTGTCTCCTGCAAGCACTTCCCCCCTCATCCCATCAGTCGCCGCTGCGGGGGATGTCCCCCCCCAGACCCTCTTCCCCTCAGTCTCCGCTCCTGTCCCCGTGGCTGCACGCGCGGGGCAGGAGATGACAGCAGGGGATGTTCCCCCTCCCCGTACCCGCTTCCCCTCTGGTCTCTGCTCCTGTCCCCGTGGCTGGAAGTGCGGGGCAGGAGATGTAAGCCCCCCCCCCCCCCTGGTCCTGCTTGCCCTACGGTCCCCGCTTCCCCCCGGTGCCCATGGCTGCTCGCTCGGGGAGGGAGATGCCAGAAGGTGTGTTCCCCTCGGTCCCCGTGGCTGTCTCCGCTTCCCCCCTCTCTGCTCCCCCCCCCCCCACAGAGAAACACACACACACACAACAAGGACTAATTGTAGTATAATGTAATACAATAAATAAACTTATGTCAAAAACGAATGTTCTTACTAGGAATTTATTCAATTTATTTAATTTATGTTTTTTTTTTAAATGCGGGGCTGGGGGCGGGATTAGAGGTGGGGTTGGGGGCGGGACTAGAGGCGGGTGATTTGTCAAGCACTATATGTACATACACACACACACATTTATATATAATACACACACACTGTCCCCTCAATCTGTCACTGTTACACACACACACACACACACACACACACACACACACACACACACACACACACACACACACACACACACACACACACACACACACACACACACACACACTGTCCCCTCAGTCTGTTAATCTTACACACACACACACCTCCTTCCCTGTAGCTCCGCTGGTGGGTAGAAGAGAAGGCAGTTGGTTCCTGCCTGGCTTCTTTTGACTCTGTGAGATCCTCCCCCCGCCCCCCCTTGCAGACTCACAGCTTCTCTGCACAGCACACAAATCCGTGAGACGCCAGCTTCAGGGAGAGCTGGGTGGGTTATCCCAGCTGTCCCCCTCCGGCGGACGCGGAATCCCTCATTGCGGCGGCCATTTTTTTTAAATTGCGATCTCGGTTATAACGCGGTCTCATTCTGTGGCCCCCGAGCACCGCGTTATAATGGGGTTCAGCTGCATATTGTATAGGACTGATCTCCATTCAGGCTATACTAATGATAGTCAATACTTTGATCAATTAAAGAAAGCAGTAAATCTAGCATCCATATAGACTAATTATTAATTGGGTACATTTTTAATTGAAATCCTTTATTGTCATATGTTAGAATAACTTATACGTCCTCCAAATCGGAGAAGGAACCAGTGCACGGGGAGTCTTGATACAAAAGATTTTTTATTCTACAGAGATCGACTTTTTGGTCACCACCACTGAATAATATAGCTATTACAGCCTTGCTTATTAAGCATTAATTTCACATTGTCACTGTGTACCTAGATAATAACCTATTAGTGATGGGGTCCAATTTTCACATAGTGGGATATCTGTATTAAGTGTACACTGGCGACACACTTTATTCGAGCTCGGCTAGTCCCACGAATTCGGGTATACCCGGGTTTATTGAGGTTTGTGACTGTTTTCTGCCCGAGTGCATTGAGGTATTTTCCAGGCAGGGATTGAAGCATTTTATTCCCGTTGGCTGCAATACTGCACAGTATATATATATATATATACTGCATTACAATTCATGAATTTATGCCATCTGGTAGACACGCGAAGCATTGCAGCCTATTAAATCCTAATCATTATCATTTAACAGATCAGCCGCCCGTCAGCCAGGCATGAACCCAGGCTGGGAAGGCAAATGCAACGGGGCTTGTCAGAGGTGAGGAGCGGCGCATTCCAGGTATCTGCCAGGTACATACTGGGTATTTGCTCGAATAAAGTGTGTCGGTGCAGTATTTGAATGTTCTTATTTACCACGGTAACTCAATCACGTTTGATTTATGTAGTTTATACTCCACTTCTATCTTCCTCCTCACACATTTAATGAATGACTTCACCATCTCATCAGTAATTATTTGAATAATTTGGCTTATTTCATTAGAACAATAAGGTTAAGTTTTATCAGTTATAACAACCAGATGTGTTTTTAAGTGAATCTCTCCTATTTGGGGATAATTTCTTTTGCAGCTACCGAATATACTGGATCTATACTTATAGTAGGTCCTCACTGATGGACCGTTTTCTACTATATTTTCATATTTCCGAATTCCTTCATTAAATAAGAGGTAATAATGGAGCAATATTGTTTCTTTCTTTGCAGCTAAATCTATAGCTTGTGGTGTTTTGTATAAGTTTAAATTTTCAGAAGCTTCAGATGATAAGGAAATGAAAATGAAAGTAGCCAGGAAATACTGTATCACAAGAATAAATGATCATCGTTGGACAAAAATTGTGTGAATATATATATATATATAGATGTAACGGGTATTCCCTGTGAATACAGACGCTACTGATACTGTATATTACCTGTATGGCTCTCAGGAGCCTAAGCCTCTGCTCGGGGAGCCTGGGGTACATACATATGACTATCTCGTGGTGCAACGCCTCCTCAGGGAGGGATCCCAACTGAGTGGGAGGAGGCCCTCACAGGAAACAATCACGATAAGCAGACTGGTGTAAAACAGGACTGGCTTTACTAAACATGTGCACATAACTTATACTCTATATATATATATCACATTCAATGCTAGCACTGGGGTAAAGTATAACGTAACCCCGCTCCCACCACCGTGTACCCCCACACCGTATCCACAGTATAACCCCCCTTGTCCCGTGGTCAGCGCTGCCACTATGTGCGAGTACTCGAGTAGTGCACGTGCGTAATGATACCTGCCCGGTGCGACGGCACCTGGTTCAACGGGTCTTTGCAAAGGATACGACGACCTTCCTGGCGACGTTCGGTTCCTCCGGTGAGATGATCAGTCAGGGCCAGTCACCCTTAGTACAGTCCCGCTCTCTCTGCGGAGTAGGCTTGATCCCAAGCCTCTAGATGGGAAACGCAGCAACCGCTGTGTCCCTTACTGACACTATATGTGCTAATGGGGCAGGGTCCCTAACCTAGGGTCTGTCCCTAAAATACCAGAAACTGACTGAGTGGCTCAGGGCTAACTGAGGCCTAGGGGGCTGCTGGCTGAATTCCCTGAAGAAGTAACTTAGAGTTACAAAACGCGTTGGAAGGTTTGCATGCTCATCTGTCTGACCCAAACTGTAGCCAAGTATATTCTTGGTCTGTGCCTCCTTGTCCCCTGCATCACCGCTTGCCGTTTTGGGTGTTACACGCTGCCCTGTATGCCGTACGCCGCTCTGGACACTCCTCTATGCTTTGCATGAGAGGGGAATCCTGTGACGTCATCAGCAGGCGCACCACGAGTCTGAGCAGCGTGCTGTCGATGCTCTGCAGTTGTGAGACTCACGGAGGCTTCTGTGCCTTGCTACGGGACTTTTTCGCGGGACTTTTCCAACGGTCCCCAACATCTGGTTACCCTGAGATGAATGGATTATGAATCAAGGATCCACGGAGGTTGCTGTCCTGGATGACGACTGCTGTATCCTGTGTCTTACATCTGATCCGTTGAAGAGCTGCGACTCCAGCCCTCCCTCTGTGTGGTAACCCCACTAACCAACTGCATGTTTTAATATCATTGATGTACGCAGAACCTTTAACTTTTTAGTAAAATGTATCTTTTTTACTGTGCTTCACTATGTGCGTTGTGCGCCCTGTCTTTGTCTTTTCCCTAACCTAGGGTCTGTCCCTAAAGTACCACAAACTGACTGAGTGGCTCAGGGCTAACTGGGGCCTAAGGGGCTGCTGGCATAGTGCAGAGAGTCACTGACCCCTGCACCCTCACCTCCTTCCCTTATCCTCTCCTGGCGCCGACTGTATCAATCCCTCAGAGTAGGGAGATACAGTAGCCCTATTGGCTCCCTGGGGTCATGTGGGGCACTCCTGAGGCTCATGGGACATGTAGTCCTTTCCAAGAGCCTTCCCTGGTTGGCTAGGGCTGCCCACGCGATCACTGCGCATGCACAATCACTCTATTGGCCGCCACCTCTCTTCCTACACTGCGTATGCGCGAAGAACAATATGGCGGCGACCTGCACTGTCGGGCCACCGCGGAGCCTCCGGAGCACCGGAGCGCTCCCTGCTCGGCCCCCACCCTCCAGAAACTCCGGCGGGTCTGCCGCTTGGCTCCGGCAGCACTCACCATCGCTCCCTGCAGCGGAGGTAACAGGGGGGGGGTTGCAGAGCAGAGGGGGACCTGGCTACATATATATATAGTCATTGGTATAGCAGTTTGCACTCACGTTTTTGGTGAAAGCAGATGTTTGTCCCATAGCATAGGAATATGTATTCAGTAACCAGGGGGATCCTGATGACAGAAAAAGGCAGCACACCGCAAATATACAAAAAGGTGTGTATTAAGAAAATAATGTGTTCACACATGCATAATGTGTGTATATATACATAAGGTGTTCTTAATACACATCTTTTTGTATATGCGGTGTGCTGTCTTTTTTCTGTCATCAGGATCCCCCTGGTTACTGCAAACATATATATATATATATATATATATATATATATATATATAGTAGAGGTATCAGTTAGCCGAGCTTCAATAATCAAAAAATAAATAGATGATACCGTTCAATAGTAAATAAATAGATAAATATCATCTATTTATTTTTTGATTATTGAAGCTCGGCTAACACGGTACTGATACCTCTACATGAAAATATGGAAGATACCACATTGTACCGCACCCAAATGAAGCTAAAGGATTTACTGAAAAAACAGGCACAACTAGACAGCGATACCAAGAGACACTGTTTTTAAGTAATCCTTGCTTCATTCATTGTAACATCGCCGGAAGAAGAGATCAGTGTATCTCGAAAGCTCGCACAAATAAAAGCATTTCGTTAGCCACAGAACGGTATCATCTATTTATTTTTTGATTATATATATATATATATACATATATATATATATATATATATATATATATATATATATATATACATATATATATATATATATATATATACACAGTGGTTGACAAATCACCAAAAAATCTACTCGCCACACAAAAAAATCTACTCGCCACCTAGTACCAAACGTGTGCTGCTTGGGCCAATATTTACTCGCCCGGGGGTTAAATCCACTCGCCCGGGGCGAGCAAATGTATAGGTTTGTCGAACACTGTATATATATATATATATATAAATATATATATATATATATATATATAAAAACAAGATACAATCTGCGCAACTCTCAACAAATTGTTAATGCAGTTACAATAAAAACCACACTTAGCCAAATCAGTCAAAAACGAGAGGTATCAACCCTTAAAATCAACTGACCCTACTGATTGCTGCCACTTAGGTCCACGGCTCCACAATTGCCGCCTGGAAATTGTATAGGAAAGAATGACCTAGGCGCAAAAAAGCAGGGAAAGAGAAAAAGAGAGGAACATCATAGGGCAGTATATCTAAGCAATTCAGATGATTAAATGGTAAAATATGCACTTACACTTAGTATAGCAAATAACAGCCTTTAATCCACTCAGGGATTCAGGAACTCTGCTTCCGAAACTTGTCTGTTTCTGTCTGTGCTCCTTGTTTATATCGAGTCCCAGCAGCAATCGCGGTGTATCTGTTCCACAGACTGTTCCTAGTGTGTCACTGAGGAATAGGCTCTGCAGCCTCTAAGTCGCTTTTCCTGTGTCCCCCTCACATTGTCCATCCCCTGCTGCACAGAGTTCTTCAGCCTGTTTTATTGGGTAGGGACTAGTTAATGACAGCAGCCCCTGACGAAGCCGAAGTGGAGAAACGCGTAGGGCAGGCGTTTTAGGAGCAGTGGGAGACACGCTGAGAGATTTGATTCCCTACAACGGATCCGAAGCAGTGTATCCTCATACATCAGAGACTAAAATCTCGCGAGAGCCGGGCCACGTGATGCGGAAGTAACCGCTCGAGTGAACAGTGCTGGTAACCGGCGTTCTCCGATCATAGAGTGTGAGAGACTCGCTTTTTACTCTCAACTGCTTGTATTCAACTCACAAAATGTGAGTTTATTACCTACTTTTTATTTTTTTGTTATATTTTATTAAAAAGGTTTTACACTATCCCTGTTTTTCCTTTTATTCCCTACCTATGCCTTTTTGCGAGATCTATCTGCCAGGTACAGTCTGTGGAACTAATACACCGCAATTGCTGCTGGGACTCGATATAAACAAGGAGCACAGACAGAAACAGACAAGTTTCGGAAGTAGAGTTCCTGAATCCCTGAGTGGATTAAAGGCTGTTATTTGCTATACTAAGTGTAAGTGCATATTTTACTATTTAACCATCTGAATTGCTTAGATATACTGCCCTATGATGTTCCTCTCTTTTTCTCTTTTCCTGCTTTTTTGCGCCTAGGTCATTCTTTCCTATATATATATATATACAGTTGAACCCCGTTATAATGCGGTGCTCGGGGTCACGGAATAAGACCACGTTATAACCAGGATCACGATTAAAAAAAAATGGCTGCTGCGATCAGGGGTTCCGCGTCTGCCAGAGGGGAAGAGCTGGGATAACTCTCCCAGCTCTCCCTGATCCCGGCGTCGCAGCAGAAACCCCATGTAACATTACCCGGCATCTGCAGCAGCAGATCATTCGTGTGCTGTGCAGAGAAGCTGTGAGTCTGCGAGAGGGGGGGGGGGGAAGGAGCGGGGGGAGGATCTCATGGAGTTTGGGCCAGGATGTTAGCTGTCTGTGTGTGTCCCTGGCCAGGAACCAGCTCCCTTCTCTCCTCCCCCCCATGGAGGTACAGGGAGGGAGTGGTGTGTATATGTTTATATGTGTGTGTATGTGTAACAGTGACAGACTGAGGGGGCAGTGTGTGTGTGTGTGTGTGTGTGTGTGTGTGTGTGTGTGTGTGTGTGTGTGTGTGTGTGTGTGTGTGTGTGTGTGTGTGTGTGTGTGTGTGTGTGTGTGTGTGTGTGTGTGTGTGTGTGTTAGGCCTCGTTCAGGGTGCCAGAGGCAGGAGTTGGATGGCGGGCGTTCGGGAGGGCGGCAGTCTGCTGGGCGATGTGTGTTCATCCCCAGCAGACTTTTTCAGGAGTTGAGGAGGGGGCGGGGCTACAGACGGCAGGTAATGATCGAGGCTGCAGTCTTGAAATCATTCTCAAGAATGATTTCATTGACTGCCGAGGTCCCAGTGACGCTGCTGCAGCTTCAAAAAACGATTTTTTTGTTTATTGAAACTGTAGCCAGCGTCAACTCCGGCCTTCCGAGACAGGGCAGCTGCTACCCTGACAACCAGTATTCAATTTGAATACTTTGTGTCCCAAGACAGCTCGCACAGCAGCACGCCCTCCCTCCAAAGCCTGCACCCTGAACAAGGCCTAATAGTGACAGACTGAGGGGACAGTGTGTGTGTATTAATATTTCCAGAAACTTTACTGTAGCAAGATTGAACCTCTTCAATGCAAAGGGAGCCTGAAACAAGCTTTAATAGGTTCATATATTTCTAATAAACAAATTTCCTTTATTCTGTGTCAGAGTGCTCTCTAAAATAAATGTATATTTTCATACAGTCTTAATTACGCTGGACTATCTAACACCTGGACCTCCCACTAGTATAGTATATCATTCAGTTCAGTCATTGCCTGCTGTCACTAACATGAAGGCAATACCGAGAACAACCCCAAATATTTGTAGTATTTGATGTTCAGATTAATACTAGGGTATATGTCTTGCCCAGTGATTTAAAAGGAAACCCTGCACTGTATTCTGCAAATGTTTTATGCATTATATATATTTGGTGAGTACACCAGGTATATACTGAAACAGCAAAGTTTTATTTAGCACTGATATTTAGATATGATAAAGTATTCTAAAGGGAACAAGTGACCCTCAAAAAAAGATGAATGCAAAGTAATGTCTTTAATACTCTTTTGTGGAATATTATAATGTGTGTATTTTTGTGATAAAGGATCCATGCTTGTTATTAAGGTCTAATGGTGAAGTACTTCACACTGCAGAGAACAAAACCCTATTTAAAGAAACTGAATGCAGACCGATGTCTTTTATAGTATATCAGATGTAAACCCTCTCCTTTAGACTATGATTATTTGTTGAAAAGAAAGAGAACAGCCCAGCACTGTTATGGGAGCATTGAATCCCCTGCTTTATAATCCATCCCATTACCTGTTGTAGAGAAGCTAAAGTTGCAGCTGAAAAGTAGAGCCACGAGTAGTAAGTACCTCTTGTAACAACAAGGAAAGCTCCAAGCTCACTCCCAGCCTCCCCCCCCCCCCCCCCTGCCACAGCTTAGCTACAATGTGTCTATCAGAAGAAAGGTCACAGGAGAAGCAATGAGCAGCATTACAGGCACTATACAGCCCTGAAGCCCTCGGTATACCCTGCACTGCCGGCTCCTACTGTAGATCGCACAAGTTGTTGCCAGTTGCGTGGGAAAGTGTTCAGGGAGCTTCTGCATGGGCATCAACAGAGAGGGGGATTGCAACAATGAGTAACTCGCAAGTTTCAGGTATGGCAGCTGCTTTATCTGTGTGTCCCCCTGTGCCAGAGCTCCTAAATCCCCCCTCTTTTTAGAGGCTGCCCCTTGTTTTCCTGCAGACGTGACCTCACATGACCCCTGGGATGCTCCAGTTGTTGAGCTGTTGAGTTGTTGAGCTGCTCCATAGCAGAAGAAAACGTCCTGCAAGTGCACTTGCTCTGTCAGTCCAGTTGCCGAAAAAGACCTCATGCAGTGGATTTGATTGAACAGAGAGGAATATCAACCATCACGGTATATGTACTTTTTACGATTTAGTTACAACACATTGAACAGACATCTAAAAACAATCAGGTCAGATTTAATTACAAGAAATCTATCCTAAAAAGTCTGGGGTAAATTGTGCAGCATATTATAGCCATTATAGGCACTTCACAGAGCATCACACGGCATAGCTGCACTGGTGTGCTATCCATGCCGTATCAAAAGTATTGCTACTGCAGACACTAGTACAACCCCATATCTTTGATTAAGCCTCATAAAATGGATTAATATGGTACAAGTCTTCATCATAGATGTACCTTATGAATTGTGTGAATAGTGTGAATTCTGTGACTATCACTAGCTAAAAAACATCATAAGGACTGACAAAATGTGCAGCACAGTACCAAACAAATATTGAGTACTAGACTGCACAATATGTACAAATTCTCAAATGGTGCTCAATTTTAAATCCTTGAGAGAGAAAGCTGCTTCTGCAGGGAACAATATACGCTAATATCTATGTAGCCCCGAGGTAAATTTGAGCTTTCTGGCCCCTCTCCGCGAGTGCCGTGTGGTAGCGGGTGCCGCCGGAGGCTGCGACGGACCCGCCGGCACTTCGCGAGGGTGGGGGCCAGTGCAGGGAGCAGCGCTAGGTGTTGCGGCGCAGGCCGGTTGCCGGGGACGCGATCGCGTTGCCACCGGCCCGGCGGCTTAAGGAGAGGGCGCCGCCATTGCGCGTTAGTTCGCGCATGCGCAGTAGGGCGAAAGCGCAAGGTAGGATCCCCTGTGCAGGGAGAGATCGCGCGAGAGTAGGGAAGAGTAGAGGGAGATTGAGGCGGCCATTAAGGGTTCGCGCATGCGTGGGAGAAGCGCGCACGCGGCCCCAGTGTTTAGACAGCCCCCTGGGAACTACAATTCCCAGGAGGCATAGGGAGACAGGCACCAGGTGCCTGATAGCGGCCAATAGGGCTGGAGGAAGCTCAGCCCGGGAATATAGATACATTTCCCGGGCTTTGCACACGTCAGTCAGGAAGAGGCAGAGGAAGGAGAAGGAAGGGTGCAGGGAGCGAGTGGCTCCTGTACCAGGTAAGGGTTCTCCTTAGGTCCCCAGGCAGGCCCCAATTCCCGGTAAGGGCAGGGGGTAACTGAAGAGGGACGGCCCTAGATAAGGAGGTTACCCTTAGGTGCGGAAGGTGCAGTTTGGCAGTGCCACAGCGGATAGGGCTGTGCGCACTGGCAAATAGGCACAGCGTGCGAGCAGTGGATTTGCTGCGGGTTCCAGTGAATGGTGTGTATCGTTCTGTGTGTGTTGCTGCATGTGCTGGGCGCAGTGTGTGCAGCGTGTGTGGATGTCTGCAGGCTGACAGTGTGAGCTGTGTGTCTGCTGCAGACTGTTAGCTAGTTAATAGCTAGTTGTTAGTGAGACAGATAGGACTGGGTAGCTAGGGGAGGGGGGGGGGCAGGTTATTGTTCCACAGGCCCTAGGAGTTTTCCCCAAGCCATCCCAGGTTGCGGTTCATCAGGGACAGGCCCTAGGTTAGGGTTCCTGTCCTGATAGGGTTAGTTAGGGATCGCGGCGGTTGCTGTTCCCGTGATGCGGTTGGTGTTGCCGTGATTCGGTTGCTGTTCCCGGGAAGCGGTGGGACCCTCGTTGGGGTCCACGGAGAGAAGTACCTGGATAGGATCAGACGGACGTCTGACCCTTTTAGAAGTGTGTTGCGGTCCCGAGCATCGGAGTGCTCGGAAGGTACTTCAGTATTATAAGTGCACCAACAGGCCTATTCATTTAGTGACTGCGCAGTCACCCACGACCTCCGTAGGAGTACGGGACATTGGGTGTGGGGGATCACAGGACACTGGGTGGGAACACCAGACATTGGGCCGAGGTGATGCGGATAGAGCATAAGGTTATGTGATGTTATGTACTGTGTTATATGTTCTCAAGTAAAGTGTTAGTTCTTGTTTTATATCTATGAGTGTTATTGTATTTCTTACCCAGGGCTATCTTTCATAACGGGGATCCTGGGTAAGTGGAGGCGCTGCACCAGGTAATGGTAAGGGTTTCCCCAGGCTCCCAGCTAGCGGAGGCTCAGATCTCCTGGAGCCACAGGTGTTACGCAGTTACCAGTAGTCCCTTAGAGCAGGTGTGTTGCGGGGAAAGGAACCGGTTAGACCACGAGGGGCCAATGTGAGATTGGGTGGGTCAGGCGGTTCACAAAAAGGGCTACATTTGGAGGCGCTGCTGAGATATCAGACCTGGGGTGCCCTGTACATGTTTTTCTAAATTGTCCTATTTTTGTTTCGCCATGGGGAAGCCCTCAAAGCGGAGGAAGCCACGTGCTAAGTTCCCGGCCGCGCGGGAAAATGTTGCCAACAGTTATCCAGGACTGGTGGGAAAACCCAAGCCCCGCCCCCACACTGTGAGTGACTCAGTACCGAGTTTGCAACATTCCCCAAAAGACTGTGCTGCCCCTCCTCTAGAGTCCACCAGGGGGAGGGAGTGTCTTGAGCAGAAATCAGAAAATTCTGTTCCCCCTAAGGACAGCAAGGGATGCCGAGGAAAACACCCTTGGCTGTATAGCATCATACGGGCCCACCATTTAGTCTTGCCAATGGTGGTATGCCCGTGTGTGTTAAAGGACTGGAAGGTGACGGATGGCTAGATGGGCGGAGCATCTGAGTCACCAGTTGCCCTCACGATGACCGTGGTAGACGGGGAAGAATGCCTGCACGGCCGTCTGAATGAATGTGAGTGTGCCGTTGGTGAGCTGACCCAAGGGCCTAAGTGTCCTGACTGTGCGGCGCAGTTCCTGCAACCCAAACCGCCAGCGGCAGAGGACTCTGTTGTAGAAATGGAGTGTTCCCTCCCCGAGGATGAGAGAGACTGCCAGGGGTTACACCCTGATGTGTATGAGCCCTGGAATTTGCCAGTAATGGAGGTCACGATGCTAATGTGCCCCTGCCTGAGTGAAGCCCTTAAAGATGGAGTCGAACCATCTCAGTTACAGCTAGGTTTCAGGTCAACTGAGGTGGACGGAGAAACGTTTACCCAGTGTTTTGGCCTCAATTGTGGCTGTTCCCAGAGGGAGGCACTGGCGTGGGAGCCCCAATGTGAGTGTTGCGGGGCCTGGTTCCTAAAGCCTATCCTGCCCCAGGCGGCGGAACCAGCCGGGGAAGAAGAGGAGGAGCCGGACCTCCCTCCTACAGTAAATGATACTTGTCCTCAGTTTGTCTTAATTCCAGAGGCCTCCGGGGACCCGTGTGTCCAGACCACTGTCGCAGACCCCCTCAAAGGGGACATTCAAATGAAAGAGCAGGAACCTCTGATGGCGGAACCTGCGGAGAAAGATGCGCCTGATGGTGCTACCCAGGTGGGTGAAGCCGCTACTAATGCTTCTACTTCAGCAATGGAGGTGGTGGAGGGCCCGTGTGCCCACATGAACTTCCCAGACGCTGAGCCGGAGCCGCTGAAGGCGGAGTTCCAGATGTCGGAGCTCCAGATGTCGGTTCCAGACCCGGTTCCCAAGCAGGAACCACCGAGACCAGAACCACAGATCCCGGAAGGCCAGGGTAAGGTGTTTATACCCCCGCCCTTGTGTGATGAGTCCAGCGACCAACCGAGCGTGGTGATGCGCCTGCCGGCGGACCACTCCAGTGAGGTCACCGAAGCAACCACCTCAACTGATGCAGACCATGATGTGGGCCCGTGTGCCCTGCAACGGCCAGTCCGGCCTATCACCGAGGTACCAGCGGTCCCAGGCTTGGGATCAGTACCTGCCGACAACGATAGGGGTAAGTTGACTGCCCCAGGGGTGTCAGGTGTGAGCTCCCCGGTGATCGTGGAGCCTGGTGACTCCAGAGGTAGGGTCACCCGGGCGATGGGCTCACCCCGTCATCGCATCCTGGTGGAGGTGTCTCCCCCAGAAGATCTCTGCAGATCGTGGGACGAACTCGACCTCACCAAGGTATCCGGTACAACGGACCGGAGCGACACATACTCCTGCACGAGGAGTCTCCAAGCTTGGCCTTCTCAAGACCCGGGCCTACCCGAAGAAGTGGTGCCGTCCGCGGAAGAAGTCACCGTTAAAGGGATGGTTGGAGCGGACAAAGACTCTGTTGAGACCGCTCTGGTAGTTGTGGCCTCTCCCAGGTGCGCGATGGAGCGCTATGTTCGCCATGTGGTGGACCGAGGCAAGAGACTGAGCCTCCCTGTCTCCCGTGAGACGAGACCGGAGGATCCGGCAAGGGTCAACACCCAGGACCCCGTACATTTTTTTCTGCGAGAGTTAGAAGGTGGGTTGGTGCAAGGGACAGGTCTTGAGCTCCAAAAGACTCACAGGAGTCAAGGTGGGATACCCTCACCCAATCTGTTAGGGGCACTCCACTCTGAGACTCAGCTGGCCTCGGGTATCCATGCGGGTATGTTGGGTACAAATGGGGAATTGCTTGTGTTTGATGTACCGGTTACAATGCATTTTCCATTATATAATCCACTGTATGGTTGCTACCCAAGCGAGGGCGTTGGGATTCTGCGAGGGGGAGAATGTAGCCCCGAGGTAAATTTGAGCTTTCTGGCCCCTCTCCGCGAGTGCCGTGTGGTAGCGGGTGCCGCCGGAGGCTGCGACGGACCCGCCGGCACTTCGCGAGGGTGGGGGCCAGTGCAGGGAGCAGCGCTAGGTGTTGCGGCGCAGGCCGGTTGCCGGGGACGCAATCGGGCCGTCGCTAGGGCCGCGATCGCGTTGCCATCGGCCCGGCGGCTTAAGGAGAGGGCGCCGCCATTGCGCGTTAGTTCGCGCATGCGCAGTAGGGCGAAAACGCAAGGTAGGATCCCCAGTGCAGGGAAAGATCGCGCGAGAGTAGGGAAGAGTAGAGGGAGATTGAGGCGGCCATTAGGGGTTTGCGCATGCACGGGAGAAGCGCGCACGCGGCCCCAGTGTTTAGACAGCCCCCTGGGAACTACAATTCCCAGGAGGCATAGGGAGACAGGCACCAGGTGCCTGATAGCGGCCAATAGGGCTGGAGGAAGCTCAGCCCGGGAATATAGATACATTTCCCGGGCTTTGCACGCGTCAGTCAGGAAGAGGCAGAGGAAGGAGAAGGAAGGGTGCAGGGAGCGAGTGGCTCCTGTACCAGGTAAGGGTTCTCCTTAGGTCCCCAGGCAGGCCCCAATTCCCGGTAAGGGCAGGGGGTAACTGAAGAGGGACGGCCCTAGATAAGGAGGTTACCCTTAGGTGCGGAAGGTGCAGTTTGGCAGTGCCACAGCGGATAGGGCTGTGCGCACTGGCAAATAGGCACAGCGTGCGAGCAGTGGATTTGCTGCGGGTTCCAGTGAATGGTGTGTATCGTTCTGTGTGTGTTGCTGCATGTGCTGGGCGCAGTGTGTGCAGCGTGTGTGGATGTCTGCAGGCTGACAGTGTGAGCTGTGTGTCTGCTGCAGACTGTTAGCTAGTTAATAGCTAGTTGTTAGTGAGACAGATAGGACTGGGTAGCTAGGGGAGGGGGGGGGCAGGTTATTGTTCCACAGGCCCTAGGAGTTTTCCCCAAGCCATCCCAGGTTGCGGTTCATCAGGGACAGGCCCTAGGTTAGGGTTCCTGTCCTGATAGGGTTAGTTAGGGATAGCGGCGGTTGCTGTTTCCGTGATGCGGTTGGTGTTGCCGTGATTCGGTTGCTGTTCCCAGGAAGCGGTGGGACCCTCGTTGGGGTCCACGGAGAGAAGTACCTGGATAGGATCAAACGGACGTCTGACCCTTTTAGAAGTGTGTTGCGGTCCCGAGCATCGGAGTGCTCGGAAGGTACTTCAGTATTATAAGTGCACCAACAGGCCTATTCATTTAGTCACTGCGCAGGACCTCCGTAGGAGTACGGGACATTGGGTGTGGGGGATCACAGGACACTGGGTGGGAACACCAGACATTGGGCCGAGGTGATGCGGATAGAGCATAAGGTTATGTGATGTTATGTACTGTGTTATATGTTCTCAAGTAAAGTGTTAGTTCTTGTTTTATATCTATGAGTGTTATTGTATTTCTTACCCAGGGCTATCTTTCATAACGGGGATCCTGGGTAAGTGGAGGCGCTGCACCAGGTAATGGTAAGGGTTTCCCCAGGCTCCCAGCTAGCGGAGGCTCAGAT
Source organism: Ascaphus truei (assembly GCF_040206685.1). Lineage (NCBI taxonomy): Eukaryota > Metazoa > Chordata > Amphibia > Anura > Ascaphidae > Ascaphus > Ascaphus truei. The sequence continues at coordinate 311,254,404 of NC_134485.1, forward strand.
CTCCTGGAGCCACAGGTGTTACGCAGTTACCAGTAGTCCCTTAGAGCAGGTGTGTTGCGGGGAAAGGAACCGGTTAGACCACGAGGGGCCAATGTGAGATTGGGTGGGTCAGGCGGTTCACAAAAAGGGCTACATCTACAATCAAGAACTGCAACTTGGTATAATAAGGCATAAACATCAATTTTTACTATATCTCAGGAATTATGTATATGCTTTGAACAATGTCATTACAATTAATATTGTAGTGTTTTTCAAAGGACATAGACAAAAAGTGCAGCACAGAGCTGCCAATTCCAGTACTACATAGAGTCATATCACTAATTTTCAAAGATCTATTGTACTTTTACAGTATAAAGCACAAGACAAGCATTTCTGTACATCTAAAAATGGAAAATATGTTTTACAGTGGCTGATGATTGATACTAGGGGGCACAGAATATAATACATATTGTGTTTTAAATAAAAGTCAATATCTGTGTGTGTGTTGTCTGAACGTGGCAAATCCTGGAAGTTTGCCAAAAATTAAATATTTAATTTAAAAAATTTTTTATGGGAGCCACGCTACCACCACGTTATTTGCGGATCTGCGTTGTAGAGGATCACGCTATAACGGGGTTGAGCTGTGCACAGTATATATATACTGGATCATTATAGGATCTGCACCCACACCAGTGACTATTATTACGGAGTGCTTTTTGTTCTCTTTCTATGATATATATATATATATATATATATATATATATATATATATATATATATATATATATATACATACACATACACACACATAGATACATACACACAGATACATACATGGGTCAAAAAAAGTAGGCACACCAAATGGTACAAAAAATGGTTCCTTACTAGCTCAATATTTTAGCTTCCCAATGTAGGAGGAGAAGTTTTGTTCTGTTTTATTCTTTTTTTATGTAGTTCATTAAATTGATTTTACTTTTCAAACGCTGGTGAGTTTCCATCATTTTTCCTACCTGGAGCGGCAGTCCATTCGATCCATTTACCTCTTGCAATTATTTAGATCGACGGACACCATTGGGGGACACGGAGGTGAGTCTGGTTGTAATTAATCACTCAGACTCACAGGTGGAGAAAGATGGTACTTCGTAGTGAGTAGTCACACTTTTTACTGCCTTCCTTAAGCTGATATTCGGTTTTCACTTTCCCTATATACATATAGGGCCAGAAGGGACAAGCATGTAGAACAATGGTGACACAGGATATAGCAGTACAGTTAAAGAAAATATTTGTTGGTTATATCCAACATGGTACAGTAATAATCTCTCAATAAATGGAAGAGATAGTTACTGGGGTGACAATTACCTAACCAGTGGAGGGACAATCTGTCACATGACACATAGTGGCCAATTCACTAAACTTCGATAAATTCAGTGCATTGCCAAGCGAGTTTGCATTTGCTTACCGCACTATAAAAATGTGCGTCAAAACGGTATTCGATAAGAAAAATCACACATTTTTTAAAGTTCGGTAAAATCACACGATTTTTTTCCCCAAGACTTATCGCACTTAAACTGTTTGCTTAAACTGCAGCCTGGAAGAGAGAGTGCCGCATCTCCGTGCACAGCTCTTACAGGCGATCATGCAGTTGTAATGTAAATTGTAATAACAGTGGCAGGGGACCCCATGCTTCCCGAGTTACAGGCTCCGGTATGGGATGCCGGTGTCTCCTGCATGTTTAAATCTCCCAGTCACGTGACACGGGAGATTTAAAGAATGCAGGTGATTAAGAGGTTAGTTGCCAGTAGTTTATTTTTTTTATTGTAATGCTGCTGCCCATGGAAACACATAGAAGGGAGGAAGATGAGGGCAGCCGTCATCCTGGCAAGGATAAGTAGAACTTTAATATACTTTATGCTGGCTAATGTATGTTTAATAGGCACATATGCTATTATCCATATCTGGATAATAGGAATTTTGCCCATTACCGTGTGTATTGGGGTTGGGGGGGGAGGGTTGATGTATTGATTTTTATTGTATTGCACTGTAATTTTTTTTTTTCAATGGGCAAAAGCGCTATGAACCATCTGTGGCTAACAGCACTTTTACGCATTCCTGTGTGGTGTTGTTGGTACAGTGGGTGGGTGAAGGTGGAAGTTGCCCCACGATGGTGATTAGGCCTTATGGAGGGTAGTGCACCCACCCCTGTACAAACAACAAAGGAGTGCCTGCTATTTAAACCCTTTAACCGCTAAGGTAATGAAACTGGCTGTAATTTTATTTTTACTGCATAAGATTGAATCTGGGGGTCACCGGAGCAGAAATAAATATGCTGTTGAGCTTCAGAGGACCCCGGAGACCCCCGGTATCAATCCTATGTAGTAAACATAAAAAAAACTCCTTGTTACGCATATAACATTTCTGATCAATTCACCCTTTTGCTGGCAAGAAAAAAAATGCAAGTTTTTATAGTACTATATGCTTATCGGAGTTCAGTGAATAGCAGTTGCTGGCAAAAAATGTGAGTTTGGGCATTTTTGAGCTTTTCAGAGTTTTATAGCTAATTAAAAAGCTGTTCTAGTGTGATATTGTCCTGTTGTCTGATCTTTGTGAATAGCTACACATGAAATATCGCACTAGAAGGGCATTTACAGTGCATTAATGCTCTATCAATGTCTAGTGAATAAGCCCCATAGAAAGCTACACATATTAGCGTGTAGGTAAACAGTATGATAGCACTAACCTGGTGTTAACCTAGTAGCAATCTCTTACGTTTATTGAGAGCTTACAGTATTACCGTACCATGTTGGATCTATTCCACATTTACAGTGTACAGTACTGTATGTACCTTCTTTTGAAATTTCATGATCAAATCATTAAGATATTCAATTTCTCTTTGGTCCAGGTCACATAATTCCATGGTCTTCATTATAGCATGTTCCCTTCTCTTAAAGAACTTATGTATGAGTAGTTTCCTCCCAAATATATGTATCTATGGCCCATTCAAAAGTATTTAAATGCACGGATTGGGAGAAAGAAAATCCTCTGTTAAGATCTCAGATGTAGGGCTCTATGCACAAAGCGCCAAAAAGTTTTTTATTGCCAAAAAATGCCTTTGGCATTCAGTAAGTGCCGTTAATTTGGACAAATCAGCATTTTTTGTCCCCGATAAAAAAATTATCGGCAGGCGGCTGGCGATAAGCCACTTTTCGGCACCTTTAGGCACTTTTTAAAATCGGCTGTATTCTAATAGCCCCGATCCTGTTTTCGGTGCTGATCGGAGCTGATCGGCAGTCCCGAAAAGCCATTTTTTCGGCAAATTGTCCCGCCAACTAAAAGTTGGCGGGTCGGTGTGGAGAAGCATCGGCAAGGGCGACACTTAGAAAAAATCAGCCCTTTTTCTTGTCTGTGATTGATGCCGGGGGTCTCCGGAGCTGATACCAGCACCGGAGCCCCCCGGCATGCATCCGAGGCAGGAAAAATGCATGTAAAGCCCACTTCATTACCTTAGCGGCTAACCGCTAAGGCAATGAAGGGGTTAACCCACCGTGACAGCTTTATTGTGGGTTGCGGGGGTGGGTGAAGGGGGTATTTGGCCCTTGTTGTTTGTTTAAGGCTTGCGCGGGGGTTGCGGGTGCACTTAACCCCTTCAAGACCATACCAGTTAATATCGGTACGGTCATGAAGGGGTTAAGGCCTCCTGCTACCCACCCGCAAGCCCTAAACAACCACCGTTGGGGCTAATACCTCCTTCACACACACCCGCTACCCACAATAAAAAAAAACACACACAACAGCCCCACACTAAATAAATAAATAAATATATCTAAATAAATAAATATATATATATATATACTTTTTTTACTCACCATAACTTAACTCAGTATTATGGTATAGCCTATCCCATAGCCTCTCATGCATACCCAGTTAAAATCAACCCCACACTGATGAGACCCATCAAGGTCGAAACAGCTGTCTGTGGGTTGTTTTCTGGGTATGCACAGCCATCTGGCTGTGCTCAAAGCTGTGACCATGCAGCAAGCTTAAGCCTATAGGGAACCATGTTAAAAATGGTTTTTGAGGCAAAAAGTGACACTGTGTGCTCATTTGCATGTCATTTCCCAGAATCCCTTGCTGCAGTGGAAGTGCTGTATGCTGGGTGATGATGGGGAATGGCGGGGTTGCAGACCTGCCTAAGACATGCAGATGAGCATACAGTTGTATTTGCATATTTGCTTTCCTGTGGAGGGTTTTTGTCACTTTTTTTACTCACCATAACTTAACTCAGTATTATGGTATATATATATATATAGTGCAGAATAAATGAGTTCTTCAGTATTCGGTGATACCTTTTTTATTGGACTAACAATTTATGTCATAGGACAAGCTTTCGAGAGTTATCCTCTCTTCTTCAGGTCAAGCAATACTGATATACAAAGGAATCTATGGCTAAAACAGTGTGGAGAGAGGAAAAATAAAAACAACAGATATTTACTGTAGATAAGGTAGGGTGTTAAGTGTTTGAAGCCAGGGGACAGTGTCAAAGAAAGGTGGGGAGGGGGAGGGATACTGGGGGGGAGAGAAAGTGGGGATAAGAATAGAGGCAAGCAGGATCATTACAAGCAATTTTGATAGGGTGTGAGAAAACCCATGTCCGCATTAAGTCCTTTGGTTTTGGTGTCAAAGAGTCTTATCATTCTGAGTTCAAATGTTTTCCGTTCTTGGGTGGTTTTAAACATTCCATTGAGGATTTTGATTTTTAGATCATTTATGGAATGATCTGGTTGTGAGAAGTGATGTCCCATAGGTGAGCAGTATCTTCCTTCTTCGTGATTAAATATAGAGTGTCTGTCATATTCATTCTTCCTTGTAGTTTTTGGCTGGTTTCCCCAATGTAGCAACCTTGGTCACATTTGTTGCACTGAATCATATACACTAAATTCCTGGATGTGCAGCTGTATGATCCTTTAACATTGAATGTTCTATGGTTGTGACTGGCTGTGGGATCCTGGCAAATATGTTTGCAGAGTTTGCAGCGTTTGTTGCTGCACGGTTTTGTGCCATTATTCATGTCTTTAAAATCGTTGTGAAGTTTTCTGCTGACTAATTTCTGTTTGAGGTTTGGTGGTTGCCGGAATGCAAGAATGTGAGGTTTGGGAAAGATTTCTTTTAATGTCGCATCCTCTGTCAGCATGGGTTGCAGATCTTTGATTATTTTTCGTATACCCTCTAGGGTAGGGTTGTATGTGGTCACTAGTGGTATGCGTGTGGTGGGTTCTTTCTGTCTATTGTAGCAGGTGTTCTCGTGGGGCTTTTATTGCAGATGTAATAGTTTTGGCAATGGTCTTTGGTTTGTATCCCTTCTGTCTGAACGATTCGGTCAGGGTTGTGAGATGCCTGTTTCTGTCTTCAGTGTCAGAGCATATGCGGTGGTATCTTATAGCCTGGCTGTGTATGATACCTTGTTTTGTATGAGTGGAATGGAAGCTGGAGTTGTGGAGGTAACTGCATCTGTCAGTAGGTTTCTTGTATACAGATGTGTGTAGTTTGCCATCTTTCAGTGTTACTGTAGTATCTAGAAAGTTTACTAGGTTTGCCGAATAATCCATTTTGAGTTTAATTGATGGATGGAATGAGTTCAGGGACTCGTGGAATTGTTTTAGGTTTTCTTCACCCTGTTGCAAGTGGGTTTCTGATCTTCAGCCCATTTGGTATCCAGTTCCTTCTCTTGCATTCTGATAGGAAGTAGATGTCGCTGTTTAGTTGTGATTCCTTTGTAATCAGTTTGGTCAGTGTCTTTTTCATACGGCTATATGGGGTATCTTCCATCATGAATAAAGCAGAAAATAGCCGTGTTAGTCCAGTTGCTATAGTGCAGAATAAATGAGTTCTTCAGTATTCGGTGATACCTTTTTTATTGGACTAACAATTTATGTCATAGGACAAGCTTTCGAGAGTTATCCTCTCTTCTTCAGGTCAAGCAATACTGATATACAAAGGAATCTATGGCTAAAACAGTGTGGAGAGAGGAAAAACAACAACAGATATTTACTGTAGATAAGGTAGGGTGTTAAGTGTTTGAAGCCAGGGGACAGTATCAAAGAAAGGTGGGGAGGGGGAGGGATACTGGGGGGGAGAGAAAGTGTGGATAAGAATAGAGGCAAGCAGGATAATTACAAGCAATTTTGATAGGGTGTGAGAAAACCCTTGAGAAAGGTTCCGTTCCAGAGCCGAAACGTCGGGATCGGTTGTCTGTTCACACATGCCTGAATACACAATTTTTTTTCTCCTGGAAGTGAGTGCTGTCTCTTAATTGCCGGACGCAAGGATGGTAATATGTTTATATATATATATATATATATATATATATATATATATATATATATATATATATATATATATATATTACCCCAACAACCCCTATACCCCACTAACATACACATATATGCACATTAATGATACTATAGGCCGGCGGGGGCCCTCGGGTGTTACCCGCAGGCCTGCAGTACCAATTATGTGCAACCCCAAAATTTATGTAAAAACACATACATACTTATAAATAAATAACCCCCCCCCCCCCCTAGCACATACAGTATAGTAATGGGCACAATTACTATTATCCACAAATGGATAATAGTGAATGTGCCCATTTTAAATACATAAACACCAATCAATACATTAAATACATATAGCACTCACCCATGTCCGGCTGCCACGATGAAGGCCATCCTCATCTTCATCCTGGCCATGCCCCCTCCGCTGCTGCAAAACCGACACAAGAATTAAAACATCCAATGTAATGTCCCCTAATCTCTTAATCACCATAGCGGTTATTAACCGCTACAGTCATTTAGGGGTTAACCCACCCTCACCCACCACTCGGGAGGCCTACATACCCTCCCACACTAACCCCCCACCCCGTGAGGCCTAACCACCCTCACCCACTACCCACAAGGGAGGCCTACCCACATACCCTTGGGGCCAATATCCCCTCCCCCCACCCCCAGTACCCACAATAAAAACAATACACAGCGCCACATTAAACATCATTCTATTTATTAAATACATTACCCACCCCCTGTACCCCCCCATAAATACATGATTTATCCTTTTACATACAGGGTTCATACCCCAGCCCCACGCGAGTCCCCAGTGGGCTGGCGGGTCACCTGACAGACCTACAGGGTACCAGCAACTTGTTTCACACAGGTTCTGGAGGCCTTTTGGTGGGTCCCGCCAAGCGCCATGGCCCCCAGGTGGTCTCCTTGGGTCACTGTGGGCCCCAATTGGGTCCCCACGGTAGGCCGGCGGATGTCTGGGAGCCTCGGGTCAGACCCACAGGTGTCTGCGGGGCCTCGGGTGGTTCTCACGGGGGTCTGGGGAACTCATGAGTGCTCACTATGGTTCCGCGGTGCCCCCACGGATGTGGGACCACCGCTTCATCCCCGCAGGTGTCACCCGTGGAACCACCAGCCTGATACCCGTGAGATACCCGAGGAGACCGCAGGTCTCACGCAGAACCAAGGAACAAACCCTGAATGTAAAAAAAATAAACCTGGCCTATACATTCAATACATACATCCACCCCCCCCCCCCCAACACCTACAGTACAATAATGTGCAAAATAACTATTATCCAGATAGGGATAATAGATCATTTGCCCATTATTAAACACATTAACTAGCATATTAAAATAAATAAAGTACTACTGACCTCATCAATAAGAAGCCCCCATCGCCAGTAACATCCTTGTCTTTCGTTGCCCACAAAATACATAGCCAATACATAGCCAATACATTGCAATTACATTCAGATATCATTTAACCCCTTAAACACCTTATCGGATAATAACCGCAAAGGTAATTAAGGGGTTAAGCCACACTGGCCTGATACCCACCCTTCACCCATTCATTTGTACAGTGGCTTCATCATAAAACTATATATATATATATATATATATATATAATATATGGTACTAGAGCCAATCAGAGTAGGGATAGACTTCCCACGCTCTTATTGGCTACCGTACCATGTGAGGCCGGCCATGTTTCTTTTAATGATGTCATCTTAAAGGCAATTGAAGCAAAGCCATTCTGATTGGCTGTGCTTTCATTGCCTTTAAGTGACGTCATCATTTTTTTTTCTCGGCCAAAACACATGGTTAACCATGGGAACCATGACGAAAATGTGACGTCATAGGCCTTTAAAAGCTTATGTCGTCTCATTTTAAAGCCAGACGCAAGGAGGAAGGACCTCCTACAGGAGAAGAAGGCCAGGGCGTAGCCGTAGAAGACATGAAGACCCTGGAAGAGAGCCGCAGATAGAAGAAAGAAGAATACAGATGAAGATGGATTACAAATAGAAGACCCGTGGATTGTTTTGGATTTTCATTTTAATGTTTCTTATTTTATGGTTTTTTATTTTATGGGTTCCTGTGCATGGTGGATTGGTTCGAGAGTAAGCTGTTCAACAGGAGTCGGTGAGTGGGTCAAGTAATGGTAAGTGAACTAAAGAAATGTATTTTATTTAACTTGTTCTTTTTTTAAAGCTTTTTTACATGTGTATTAATTTTTTTTTGGTATATCATTTCTTGCCACTGTATGTAGGTATGTATGTATGTCTAGATCGATATATACATACAGGGTAAGAAATGATGTTGTTTTAAAAGCTTGATTTGCTGTGTTTTAAATAATTTTGGCTATGCTGCTATGCATAAATATGTGTGTCGTGTATTTTAAAATTAGATAGATAGATACAAAGTTAGGGTGCTCAAGCCCGCAGCAACTACATCCAATGGCATAAATAATATCACCCCTGGAGATACCAGTGGGAGTGGGTAGGTAAATAAAGACTTGTAAGTATCACAGTGACAACAGTCAAACTTAACTATCACAGTCTGAACCAATAAGCCCCACTCACGTCATCTCCAGGGTTTTTCTGCCGGCGTGCAAGCCAAGAAGGATCCAGAATCCAGATATATCCAGTAGAAAAAACGAATGGCGCACAGCCAGGGAGCCAGGTGTGGAATAAAAAATATTTCTTTAATGCAGCATAGTAGGAGACAAATTCACCCCCTTGGGGGACACAGACAGGGACCTCCTACGCGTTTCGGACCAACGGGTCCTTTATCAAGGAGTATGGGACATGTACAGAGAGGGCACCTTATATACCTAATGCTTAATTAGCAAATATCAGAAATCTGTGCAAAATTACATCGCGGGTCCACTGCGCATGCGCGTGACGTCATCCGGCGCGCCGATCCAACAGCCCTAAGGATTGTGGGTAGGGACCGCCCCTAATGTCGCCCGCGCATGCTCATAGTGGGCCGTGAGGGCAGAAGGGGATATTCCCTTCCTCTTAGTCCTAGCTCCCGCCCCCAGTGATGTCATACCACTCCCCGATTGGCTGCAAACACCGCTGCACCACCAATGAGTGTGTGAGGCAAACGAGGCTGCTCCAATCGTGCAGAGTGCTGCATGCATACACGAAGGGGAGGGGGAGAAGATACAGAGAGGAAAAAAAGGACAAAATAGCCCAAATAAAGGGCAGATTAAATGCAAGGGGTAAAGAACATACATTATATTATAAATAAAGGTGCACATCCCACATACAAATCCCACATATACACAGACATACCACAGTGAATACATAAATAGAATCTATGATCCATATCAGCATAATGCTGTCATAATTACACACATACACAAAACATATTAAAAACAATTAAATGATTATCAACAAGACTAGATGTGTTATATCTTGTGTATCTGTATCTCCAAAGGTGAAGAGGAAACAATTGCACTGTTGCCTGTTGAATAGATTCTATGACTATAAAATAAGCCAGTATTATTCAAAAGTAATAATCATAGCGAATGCCCTGACCAAGAAGCTACTGTATTAATCGGTGGCAAATGCCACATAAGTAAAGAATCACAAGGGCTCTAGCCATATGTCAGGGTCTAGTGCCTACACAATAAAATGGACTGATTGACAGAAAGTAGTGTAGAAAGCATAATATTAGGCAGAGAAGACAATTCGTATCGTTGCTTGCATATAAATTTCAGGAAGCATGTCAATACAACAGCAAAGTAGCAATGAGGTGCTTAGTCAACACAATATCATATTTAATGTTCTCCATTTTATATATAAAGACATTTATTGTTTAAGAAAATGGCCCAGGTTCCACTCAACATTCAGACCGCAGGGAGTTCTAGTCTGAAGCATAAATATCCAATATGCCTCCCTGCGGTCCAAAAGGTTGAGTAAGTCTCCCCCTCTCTCTTTTAGAAAGATCTGTTCGATTCCTTGAACTTTTAGCCCATTTAGACTACCTTTGGGGCATTGGGTAAAGTGTTTAGAGACCGGATGTGATGTGTCTCTTTTTCTGATTAGTCTCATGTGCTCAAGGATTCTGATCTTAAGCGGTCTGATTGTCCTCCCTATGTAGTTGATTCCACACCCGCAAGTTAAGAGGTAAATTACGTATTGTGTATCACAGTTAATAAATGATTTTATCGGAAATTCAATATTAGATCTTAAACCTCTAAAGTGCTGTGAAGGGATCATAAACTGGCAGATCTTGCAGCCTCCACATCTATACGAGCCCTTAGTTACAAATTTTCTGGTGGGCAGAGTGGAGGACGCGACATAGCTTGGTGACACATAACTAGCAATAGTTTTTGCCTTGCGATAGACAAAACGGGGGCCCTGCTTAACGCAGTCCTTAAGGCTACTATCCATCTGTAGGATGTTCCAATGTTTACGTATAATATTCTGAACTTTGTTACTACATCTATTATACTGAGTAATCATGAGTGGAACATCCCCCTTCGCGAAACCAGTGTTTTTACTATGGATTTTGCTAAGTGTTACTCTATCCTTGTGTGGATCACTCTTGGTATTTTTAATTAAATCCTCTCTATTCGTCAATGCAATTTCTTTAGAAGTATTATTCAAAGATTCCATGTTGTAGCCCCTCTGGTGGAAGCGATGGCATAATTCCTCAGACTGACGAGAAAAAGCCTCCTCCGTGGAGCAATTCCTCCTCAGTCTGAGGAACTGGCCCTTGGGGATACCCCTAATGACCGCAGGCGGGTGACAGCTGTCTGCTCGTAACAGCATGTTTCTCGCATTCGGTTTTCTGAATGTTTCCGTTTGGATTTGGCCTTTGATATCAATAAATAATCGGAGGTCCAGATAGTTGATGTGCTGTGTGTTGAAATTATAAGTGAAAGCTAGGTTAAGGTGATTAGAATTGATGTATAAAAAGAAATTGTGCAAAGTGTCTAAATCCCCTTCCCAAACCATAATCAGGTCATCAATGAACCTTTTATAAAATGTGATGTGTTTACGAAAAGGATTTGTGCTTGAAAAAATAAACAGTGACTCCCACCACCCCATGAACAGATTAGCGTACACCGGAGCAAAGCTCGTGCCCATTGCCGTACCTCTTTGTTGTAAATAAAAAGTGCTGTCAAATAAGAAATAGTTGTGCGTTAGTAGAAATGTTATGGCATCTAAAATAAATGCTGTGTGGAATTGATTGCTATCTGGACCCCCGATGAAGTGATCGACCGCTGCCACCCCCTGGTCATGTCTAATAACTGAATATAAGGACGTAACGTCCATGGTTACCCAAATAGATTGAGGGCTCCATGTAACATCTTTTAGCTTAGCAATGAGATCGCCTGAATCCAGCAAAAAGGAGGGTAGATCCCTCACAAACGATTGTAAGTATTGATCAATGTATTTTGATAAACCATCTCCCAAAGATCCAATAGACGCAATGATTGGTCTCCCCGGAGGGTCGACCAATGTCTTATGGACCTTTGGGAGATGGTAAAACACTGGGATGGTCGGATTAGGGTTCCACAGGAATGCACTTTCGGCTTTATTTAACACTTGTGTGATAACCCCTATCTCTAACAGTTCTTTGTATGAATTCAGAAACCTAGCTGTAGGGTAGCTGAAGGAGGCCTACAGGCAGCTCAAGGAGGCCTACAGGCAACTTGGGGATGCTACTACCTACTCTGCACTACCAGAGGACCCTACAGCTAGGTTTCTGAATTCATACAAAGAACTGTTATTTGGGTAACCATGGACGTTACGTCCTTATATTCAGTTATTATACATGACCAGGGGTTGGCAGCGGTCGATCACTTCATCGGGGGTCCAGATAGCAATCAATTCCACACAGCATTTATTTTAGATGCCATAAAATTTCTACTAACGCACAACTATTTCTTATTTGACAGCACTTTTTATTTACAACAAAGAGGTACGGCAATGGGCACGAGCTTTGCTCCGGTGTACGCTAATCTGTTCATGGGGTGGTGGGAGTCACTGTTTATTTTTTCAAGCACAAATCCTTTTCGTAAACACATCACATTTTATAAAAGGTTCATTGATGACCTGATTATGGTTTGGGAAGGGGATTTAGACACTTTGCACAATTTCTTTTTATACATCAATTCTAATCACCTTAACCTAGCTTTCACTTATAATTTCAACACACAGCACATCAACTATCTGGACCTCCAATTATTTATTGATATCAAAGGCCAAATCCAAACGGAAACATTCAGAAAACCGAATGCGAGAAACATGCTGTTACGAGCAGACAGCTGTCACCCGCCTGCGGTCATTAGGGGTATCCCCAAGGGCCAGTTCCTCAGACTGAGGAGGAATTGCTCCACGGAGGAGGCTTTTTCTCGTCAGTCTGAGGAATTATGCCATCGCTTCCACCAGAGGGGCTACAACATGGAATCTTTGAATAATACTTCTAAAGAAATTGCATTGACGAATAGAGAGGATTTAATTAAAAATACCAAGAGTGATCCACACAAGGATAGAGTAACACTTAGCAAAAACCACAGTAAAAACACTGGTTTCGCGAAGGGGGATGTTCCACTCATGATTACTCAGTATAATAGATGTAGTAACAAAGTTCAGAATATTATACGTAAACATTGGAACATCCTACAGATGGATAGTAGCCTTAAGGACTGCGTTAAGCAGGGCCCCCGTTTTGTCTATCGCAAGGCAAAAACTATTGCTAGTTATGTGTCACCAAGCTATGTCGCGTCCTCCACTCTGCCCACCAGAAAATTTGTAACTAAGGGCTCGTATAGATGTGGAGGCTGCAAGATCTGCCAGTTTATGATCCCTTCACAGCACTTTAGAGGTTTAAGATCTAATATTGAATTTCCGATAAAATCATTTATTAACTGTGATACACAATACGTAATTTACCTCTTAACTTGCGGGTGTGGAATCAACTACATAGGGAGGACAATCAGACCGCTTAAGATCAGAATCCTTGAGCACATGAGACTAATCAGAAAAAGAGACACATCACATCCGGTCTCTAAACACTTTACCCAATGCCCCAAAGGTAGTCTAAATGGGCTAAAAGTTCAAGGAATCGAACAGATCTTTCTAAAAGAGAGAGGGGGAGACTTACTCAACCTTTTGGACCGCAGGGAGGCATATTGGATATTTATGCTTCAGACTAGAACTCCCTGCGGTCTGAATGTTGAGTGGAACCTGGGCCATTTTCTTAAACAATAAATGTCTTTATATATAAAATGGAGAACATTAAATATGATATTGTGTTGACTAAGCAACTCATTGCTACTTTGCTGTAGTATTGACATGCTTCCTGAAATTTATATGCAAGCAACGATACGAATTGTCTTCTCTGCCTAATATTATGCTTTCTACACTACTTTCTGTCAATCAGTCCATTTTATTGTGTAGGCACTAGACCCTGACATATGGCTAGAGCCCTTGTGATTCTTTACTTATGTGGCATTTGCCACCGATTAATACAGTAGCTTCTTGGTCAGGGCATTCGCTATGATTATTACTTTTGAATAATACTGGCTTATTTTATAGTCATAGAATCTATTCAACAGGCAACAGTGCAATTGTTTCCTCTTCACCTTTGGAGATACAGATACACAAGATATAACACATCTAGTCTTGTTGATAATCATTTAATTGTTTTTAATATGTTTTGTGTATGTGTGTAATTATGACAGCATTATGCTGAAATGGATCATAGATTCTATTTATGTATTCACTGTGGTATGTCTGTGTATATGTGGGATTTGTATGTGGGATGTGCACCTTTATTTATAATATAATGTATGTTCTTTACCCCTTGCATTTAATCTGCCCTTTATTTGGGCTATTTTGTCCTTTTTTTCCTCTCTGTATCTTCTCCCCCTCCCCTTCGTGTATGCATGCAGCACTCTGCACGATTGGAGCAGCCTCGTTTGCCTCACACACTCATTGGTGGTGCAGCGGTGTTTGCAGCCAATCGGGGAGTGGTATGACATCACTGGGGGCGGGAGCTAGGACTAAGAGGAAGGGAATATCCCCTTCTGCCCTCACGGCCCACTATGAGCATGCGCGGGCGACATTAGGGGCGGTCCCTACCCACAATCCTTAGGGCTGTTGGATCGGCGCGCGGGATGACGTCACGCGCGTGCGCAGTGGACCCGCGATGTAATTTTGCACAGATTTCTGATATTTGCTAATTAAGCATTAGGTATATAAGGTGCCCTCTCTGTACATGTCCCATACTCCTTGATAAAGGACCCGTTGGTCCGAAACGCGTAGGAGGTCCCTGTCTGTGTCCCCCAAGGGGGTGAATTTGTCTCCTACTATGCTGCATTAAAGAAATATTTTTTATTCCACACCTGGCTCCCTGGCTGTGCGCCATTCGTTTTTTCTACTGGATATATCTGGATTCTGGATCCTTCTTGGCTTGCACGCCGGCAGAAAAACCCTGGAGATGACGTGAGTGGGGCTTATTGGTTCAGACTGTGATAGTTAAGTTTGACTGTTGTCACTGTGATACTTACAAGTCTTTATTTACCTACCCACTCCCACTGGTATCTCCAGGGGTGATATTATTTATGCCATTGGATGTAGTTGCTGCGGGCTTGAGCACCCTAACTTTGTATCTATCTATCTAATTTTAAAATACATGACACACATATTTATGCATAGCAGCATAGCCAAAATTATTTAAAACACAGCAAATCAAGCTTTTAAAACAACATCATTTCTTACCCTGTATGTATATATCGATCTAGACATACATACATACCTACATACAGTGGCAAGAAATGATATACCAAAAAAAAATTAATACACATGTAAAAAAGCTTTAAAAAAAGAACAAGTTAAATAAAATACATTTCTTTAGTTCACTTACCATTACTTGACCCACTCACCGACTCCTGTTGAACAGCTTACTCTCGAACCAATCCACCATGCACAGGAACCCATAAAATAAAAAACCATAAAATAAGAAACATTAAAATGAAAATCCAAAACAATCCACGGGTCTTCTATTTGTAATCCATCTTCATCTGTATTCTTCTTTCTTCTATCTGCGGCTCTCTTCCAGGGTCTTCATGTCTTCTACGGCTACGCCCTGGCCTTCTTCTCCTGTAGGAGGTCCTTCCTCCTTGCGTCTGGCTTTAAAATGAGACGACATAAGCTTTTAAAGGCCTATGACGTCACATTTTCGTCATGGTTCCCATGGTTAACCATGTGTTTTGGCCGAGAAAAAAAAATGATGACGTCACTTAAAGGCAATGAAAGCACAGCCAATCAGAATGGCTTTGCTTCAATTGCCTTTAAGATGACATCATTAAAAGAAACATGGCCGGCCTCACATGGTACGGTAGCCAATAAGAGCGTGGGAAGTCTATCCCTACTCTGATTGGCTCTAGTACCATATATTATATATATATATATATATATATATATATATATATATATATATATACAGATATATATATATATCTTTATATATATATATATATAAATATATATATATATATATATAGTTTTATGATGAAGCCACTGTACAAATGAATGGGTGAAGGGTGGGTATCAGGCCAGTGTGGCTTAACCCCTTAATTACCTTTGCGGTTATTATCCGATAAGGTGTTTAAGGGGTTAAATGATATCTGAATGTAATTGCACTGTATTGGCTATGTATTGGCTATGTATTTTGTGGGCAACGAAAGACAAGGATGTTACTGGCGATGGGGGCTTCTTATTGATGAGGTCAGTAGTACTTTATTTATTTTAATATGCTAGTTAATGTGTTTAATAATGGGCAAATAATCTATTATACCTATCTGGATAATAGTTATTTTGCACATTATTGTACTGTAGGTGTTGGGGGGGGGGGGGTGGATGTATGTATTGAATGTATAGGCCAGGTTTATTTTTTTTACATTCAGGGTTTGTTCCTTGGTTCTGCGTGAGACCTGCGGTCTCCTCGGGTATCTCACGGGTATTAGGCTGGTGGTTCCACGGGTGACACCTGCGGGGATGAAGCGGTGGTCCCACATCCGTGGGGGCACCGCGGACCCGTACGTGCGGGGATGAACCGGTGGTCCCACATCCGTGGGGGAACCGCGGAACCATAGTGAGCACTCATGAGTTCCCCAGACCCCCGTGAGAACCACCCGAGGCCCCGCAGACACCTGTGGGTCTGACCCGAGGCTCCCAGACATCCGCCGGCCTACCGTGGGGACCCAATTGGGGCCCACAGTGACCCAAGGAGACCACCTGGGGGCCATGGCGCTTGGCGGGACCCACCAACAGGCCTCCAGAACCTGTGTGAAACAAGTTGCTGGTACCCTGTAGGTCTGTCAGGTGACCTGCCAGCCCACCGGGGACTCGCGTGGGGCTGGGGTATGAACCCTGTATGTAAAAGAATAAATCATGTATTTATGGGGGGGGCACAGGGGATGGATAATGTATTTAATAAATATAACGATGTTTATTGTGGGGCTGTGTATTGTTTTTATTGTGGGTACTGGGGGTGGGGGGAGGGATACTGGCCCCAAAGGTATGTGGGTAGGCCTACCTTGTGGGTAGTGAGTGAGGGTGGTTAGGCCTCACGGGGTGGGGGGTTAGTGTGGGAGGGTATGTAGGCCTCCTGAGTGGTGGGTGAGGGTGGGTTAACCCTTTAATG
The DNA here is from genome assembly GCF_040206685.1 of Ascaphus truei. Taxonomy (NCBI): domain Eukaryota; kingdom Metazoa; phylum Chordata; class Amphibia; order Anura; family Ascaphidae; genus Ascaphus; species Ascaphus truei. Next base: position 311,271,385 of record NC_134485.1, read on the forward strand.
ACTGTAGCGGTTAATAACATTGGATGTTTTTATTCTTGTGTCTGTTTTGCAGTAGCGGAGGGGGCATGAACAGGCTGAAGAGGAGGATGGCCTTCATCGTGACAGCCGGAAATGGATGAGTGCTATATGTATTTAATGTATTGATTGGTGTTTATGTATTTTAAATACACAGGGTGTGTATGTTGTTTATTGCAATGTTTATTGGGGGCAAATGTCCCCAATAAACATGCTAATCTGCCTTAACCCCTTCATTGCTTAGCGGCTATCCGCTATGGTAATGAAGCAGCATTTATGTATTTTAATAATATTGTGCTGGAGCAGGGGGTCCCCTGAGCTGAACCGCATTGATTTGTGGCTCAGAGACCCCCTGCTTCCCGAGTTACAGGCCCCAGTTTGGGGCATCGGTTACAGTGTCGCCGCCATATTTATAGCGGCCACGGTGTGAATGGGACGCTATAAAGATGGCGGCGACACTGCCACCCGATGACACATACCGGAGCCTGTAACTCGGGAAGCAGGGGGTCCATGGTCCACAAAGCAATGCGGTTCAGCTCAGGGGACCCCCTACTCACAGTACACTATTATTAAAAATACATTCCTGCTGCTTCGTTACCATAGCACATAGCCGCAAAGGTAAGGAATGATTGTTTATTGATATGGGTGTTTCATTCATATTGTAGATGTTCAGAGGGTCTCCGGAGCTGAACCGCTTTGGTTTTAGGTCCGGGGACCCCCTGCTTCCCGAGATACAGGCCACTTTACGGGGTTCCGGTATCCCTCTGCTTTGTTTACTTTCCGCGGTCACGTGATCGGGACAAATATATGCAGAGGGATACCGGCACCTCATAAAGGGGCCTGTATCTCGGGAAGCAGGGGGTCCCGGACCTGAAACCAATGCAGTTCAGCTCCGGAGACCCCCTGCACATGTACACTATGAGTAAAAGTTGTTTTGAAATGTTTTTATTTTGCCGATGTTTGCGTAGAGAGAGCGGCGGGTCTCTCTCTGCTGCAAACACATATCGGCAGAAACGGCCTATTGGCAGGTTATTGGGAGCCAGAATTTTTTATCACCGGCTCATCTGCGTTTTGCTTTCGCAAAGATTCGGTAGGGATTGGCATGGATTCGGCTCTTACTGAATACTGCGAGGGCAAATCGCCAAAATCATGCGTATCGGCAACACTGGCCGAAGAGATTTTTTCGGCGCTTAGTGCATGAGGCCTGTAGTGTTTGTTTGGGTGGATGCTTTAGAAATTATCAAGTCAGATGTGATATAATTCTCTAGGTTCGTGATTTCCCACCAGAGATTGTTTTGGTGTTAATATAGTGAATCTAGCACTGAGAAGTAGTCACTAATATCCCTGATTGTTGAGAATAATGTAGTGCCTTCATGTGAGAACATATTTTGTGCCTCAGTTTGCCAGGAGGTAAAACCAAATCTGTTTGATAAAAATCTTGCCATGCTGTAAATGGTGAGCTAAGAGCTAGTGGGGAGAGATTATCACACAGAATCAATATCAATATCCAAGAGAGGGAAGGGACAGAAGAGTGCTCTTGCTTTAGCCTAGACCAGAGGTGGGCAACCTATTTTTCAATGTAGCCACAGGTGTGGCAAATACGAGGTGAAAATCACCATACCATGCAAAAATTGAGAAATTAGGTTGCTCAATCGAACATTTAAAAAAATCACACACTTTTCATTTGCTTCACTCACCTCAGCACTATCACCTGCTGCTGGTTCACTTCGTTGACTCATTCAGAAAGCGGAAACCAGCACACGCCGTCAGGAACACGTTTATTTTACTGTGAGTGCTGGCAAACTCAAATTCGCAACACTTTCATGGCCAATTAGCCAATTGTGGCGATTGGCAACAGGGTTGCCAACCTCGGGCCTAGACTATCAAGTTGGAACTAAGGTAAGATGCATTGAAGGCAAAAATAGGGATTTGTGAATAAGAGAGAGAAATAAACTTTTCTTGACTACACTCAGTGTCTTATGATGTGTTGAATATATGAGTGGACCATAAAACTTAACCGCTACTAATACACCAATAAAACAAATTGGGGAAAACACTCAAATACACGTATGAAGACTATTTAATAATAAACAGTACTAAGCACTAATAAAATGTGAAATCTGCCCTAAGAGGCAGTGATGACATATGTGTCTTATAAACATGTAACTTATTCTCAATCATCACTAAGTAGTCACTCAAAAGAGTTAGTACTGTAATTTGTGTACTTTTTGCTTTTTGCTCTGTGAATTGATTGTGAATTTGAAAGTTAACGGTGATTGTCACGGGAGACCAGAGCTTTCACGGAATCAAGGCACCAGAAAGGACAAAGAAGTTCAATAAAGAGTATTTTCTGGCAGGAGTAGCAAGCACACAAATCAAAATGAGAGCTTACACTCACCAAAAACAGGGAATAGGGGGGAATCCTAGTTTCCTAGGTGCCAGGCGCCACTTCAAAGGCTTACCCAGGGTTTTCTTCTACACCTGTGGGGGTACGGACCATTAAGATCTTTCTGGTGCAATTAGTGGCTAATCACTTTCAAAATCCCCGCTCAAAAGTCCTCCTATCTGCTTCTTTGGCAACTCACAGTTACATAGCAAAAAAACTACTTTTAAATCTCCTTCTCGGATCAGTTCTCAGCCTTGTTCTTGGGTGTCTCCTGCACAGCCTTGGAGCACACCCCTAAGCGCCCCTCCAAGTTAGGATCATAAAAGAGAGCTGTAACTCTGATCGGGTTTCCCTTACATAGGTCTCCTGCTGTCATAGGAAATCATAGTAGATGGGGCCGCAACCAATCACATGGAGGATGCTGCGTGGGAACCAATCATGATGTGAGGGCTCACCAGCATTGGCTAATCAGGGATGGAGTTTTTGCCTCTTTTATGTACTTTATTCATTTTTTATTTGATATCTGGTGTTTATTTTATTCACCTTCACTGTTCACATTATTTATTTAAATTGGCTTAGGAAGTGTTTGAGCGCCATCCAGTGTTTTCTATACTGTTTCTATACTGTAATCAGGGATGGAGGCAGGGCGAAGGCAAATTAAACATCAATAATTATTATAAATTCAGGATTTATAAATCCTGAGTTTATAATAATTTTGGCTTTAATTACATTGTATGATTATTTACAGCTACTAACATTACTATTATCTTTCAGATACACGATTACTGCACAGAAAAACTACCGACAACTACACAAACGATTAACACTTTTGGAGTAACTACTTAGTAGTGATTAGCAATAAGTTAAAAAAAAATCTAGACACACTTGTGCCATCACTTCCTCTTATGTATATTGTGCCTTTTATTAGTCCTTAGTATATTATTAACTAGCCATTATACTGTACATGTATTAGAGTGTATGTTCCCATTTATTTTATTGTCATATGAGTAAAGGTTACGTTTTACAGTCCACTGATTTATTCCACACATCATAAAGCACTAAGTGCAGTCAAGAAGAGATTATTTCTCTCTTTAGTTTTTGTCCTATTGCATGCACAAAACTATTACCAAACATACCAAACATTGTTCCCTAACTTCATGAAATTGATACTCAAGGTAAAATAATTGCTAAACATTGTAGATTCATATTTTACTTTGGACATGATTAAGGCAATAGAACCAACAAACAGAAAAGTATCAATGTTTAAAAAGTACCCACAAAAATATCTCTTTAAATTCTCCCTACATACTGTTTAGATTATACTGTAAGATCTTTGGGGCAGGAGGCGTCCATTTTCAAATTTAGACGTTTAAGTTTGAAGAGTTTATTCATATTATTTTGTTGCTTGTATTACTGCTGCGGCCCATTTTATTCTAAAACATCACCGCATCTTTCCGGGATTTTTTCCCGAATGCTACGCACTTCACCGGGTGCATGCCGCATTCATGTTGCTTTCTCAGCCGCGGTTGATGCGCGGTTGATGCGCGGTTCATGCGTTTATTGAGAATGGTTCGGATTTAATAGGTTGCAATTCTTCGCTTGTCCGCCAGATGGCAGATATTCATGAATTGTAATGCGCATGCACTTCAGTAATGTGTCGACTTGCAGGTGTTTCGTTTAAAAAAGATACCACAGTGGGCTATTGTAAATTGGCCTTGGGACTGAAGGAAGAGGTTACAATAATGTATCAATTTAGGCTTTTCATATTAAAGAAAGACAAAGACCAGTTTCTGTTATTCTCCAGAGACCCGCCGCCATGAGTGTTCAAGTGCAGTCTGTGTTACAAAAACCCGACAGAACGTACGCGTATTTAATATGGGCCGCGATTAATGCAACAGATGATAAGATGGCAACAGTTGTTCAAATTTATCAGTATTTTATCGAAAACTATGACTTTTACAAATTTTCGCCAGCTCCTCATGTGTGGAAGCGGGCAATAAGGAAAAGGTTATGTAGCGATCCATGTTTTTATCGTATTGATCACAAATTTATTGGAAGGTATTGGTGTGTATCACCGGGTTTTTCCTGTATCTATGATCATGCATCACCGGGTTTTTCCTGTATCTATGATCATGCAGACGGCAAAAGGCGAAAGGTCAGGTTAAAACCAACTAAGAAACGACAGTCGCTGGCAAGCAATGCGCCAGCACCAGCACCAGCTTCCAATAATGGTCCCACCGTCAGTGACAACCCTTGCTGTCTGTCCACGCACGGATACCTGCAGCCTGAGCCGGATTTCGCGTGCAGTTTCGAGCAAGCTTGCATGTACCTAAGCGATTTCCAGCCTCATCAGCTGACTACAGGTGTAGTAGTCCAGTGCCAACTGTCAACTGTCAACGTGTATGATCAAGAATACTGGACTGGCAGTGGCCCGGCGCCGGCGCCAGCTGAATGGGAAATTCTATGGTGAGTAATGTTGCCGTATTTTTTTCTGTTTTTTTTTTTATTTTGAAAATATCAATATCGGTTCGATTCAAAAGTCAAGCGATTCTCCTGTAAGCAATATCATTGGCTGAGCGGCTTCTACAGTACTGCAGATACTGAACAATTGGTGGAACTCTAGGTGCATGCGCATTGGAACCTTCTTGAAAAGCAGAGAAGATGAACACTTTTACGCGTTTCGGGAATTGCGTCCCTTTCTCAAAAACACTTTTTGAGAAAGGGACACAATTCCCGAAACGCGTAAAAGTGTTCATGTTCTTTCGTTGACCACCCAATAAATTATATTTTTAATATTACTGGATGCAGCCCCCTTTTTCCCTCTTCGATTTGGCAGTGCTCCGCCTGTGCCCCCCTTGGGACTACTCTTCTCTGTACTTCTATAGACGTGAAGCACCCACTACAAGGATAGAGCTGTGCTGCAAAAGAGGAATCTCACTGAAAACAAAGATCATTTCTGGTATGTACTTTTTGGTTTTGTTGGGGCTTGTTTGGGAACTTTATGGCATATATGGAGACCTGAGCTAGCCACACAATGCCATTAGTACACACATACCACTACATGTACCATTACACATGGTTTATCTGAGTTTCCCCAGCACTCATATTTGCTCCTATACCTTGATCACAGAGGGTATTATTATCAGTTAACACACATTTTACCCTGAGTCAGCTGAGACCCGTTTATAGGGATACTATCCCTCAACCCTGTCTTCTTGAAAAGCATATGCGTGTCATCACATTGACGGTAGGCGCATGCGCATATGAACAGGAGACGCCCCCCGAGAAAATTATTGGTGGGACTGACTGGGAACTTCTTT